>NC_137159.1:43866823-43995322 GCF_951394435.1 Stenella coeruleoalba
GGAAGAAGGGGACTCAGTTATCTTAATTCAGACTTCGTTGCTTACCTCGACTTTTCTCTCAGAAGGTAGATTGGAACCAAAATGCAAAGGGCCTTGTATGCCTGGATAAATGATTTTGATTTCATTCATTCTGTTGTAATAGTGATCTCCAAAATAGAATGCACAGTATGAATCATTGGAGAAGAAACCTGTTTATTGTATCAAAAGGAGAAGTTGAATTTTGCGAATATATAATAAAGTCATGCGGTCAAGAGTCAAAAATAAGAATAGTATTCTGAGAGAAGAGTAACGTTTCCATGAAAAGTGTTCTCCGCCTATTGTGAGTTATAGCCTGTATGTGCAGATAACTGTTTACAGATATTTTCCAATTTAAACTAACCTGTAACCCTAACAAAAGGAGCATGTGCCTTAAAATGGGTTGAAAACAGTACTGTAAGTGCAAGTGAACAAGATAATGGTCCAACTGACATTTATACTCCTAGTGTAATCTGTCGGGCAAGTGACAAAGCCGAAATAATGATAAAATAGATATTACAAAAAGTTTCCCTCCCCAAAATTCAGAATTATTAAAAGGATGTCACTAAATACGGATTTGTATCTCCTATCACTTATGGATATACTGTGCCCTAACAATATTGGGTCTTAAAATTCTAAATAATAATGCTATGGAGCCATTGCAGTTTAAACATTTTTAAATATTGCTTATTTAATCTTTATATAAGCCTTTTAATTTCTATTTTACTGTATGTTTTATAAAATATGGCTATAGTAATATTATACTTCTGTATATAATATGTAAGTAATTTGAGGCACACGGTTTTTAAAAGTTTGGAGAGCACTGTTCATGTAGCTGTTTTGAGGAGTGCTCTAAAAAAACAACTGAGGAACTGAGGAAAGAACATGGAGCTTGTGTGGGTGCCCTAGTGCTTTAACTAGAATAGCCTTGTTTTTATCTTTTTTTTTTAATGGATTCTTACTAAAATTTTGTTTATAAAAAGCATTCTACTGGTTTTTTAAAAAGATTTCACAACCTCTTCTCTACATGGTGGAAGCCACTAAAGGTTTTTAAACAACCTGATAAAATTTTAGAATAGCTGATGGCAAATATCCCTTCCAAGAAGCATGGTCAGCCAGAAGCTAGAACACAGATTTTCAGTGTTCTTCTTACCTGATCACACAACAGATAAGTATTCATCTGAGGCCTAGATTAATTAAGGGATGAGCTACCAAAGTATTGAAATGTTTTCATTTTTAAAACTTTGTCTTTATTAATCTGGGGCTAACTTTTTTCTTTTTTTTTGGCTGCGTTGGGTCTTCATTGCTGTGTGCGGGCTTTCCCTAGTTGCGGCGAGCGGGGGCTACTCTTCATTGCAGTGCGAAGGCTTCTCATTGCGGTGGCTTCTCTTGTTTCAGTATGGGCTCTAGGCGCTCGGGCTTCAGTAGTTGTGGCGCATGGGCTCAGTAGTTGTGGCACACGGGCTTAGTTGCTCCGCGGCATGTGGGATCTTCCCGGACCAGGGATTGAACCTGTGTCCCCTACTTTGTCAGGCGGATTCTTAACCACTGCACCACCAGGGAAGTCCCTGGGGCTAACTTTTAATTTTATATATTTTTTAATATCAGCATAATATTTATAAGTACTGTCAGCTGAACAATTAATAAATATAAGGTGCTTTCATAGATTATATTTTTGATAATTTAGGGAATAAACTTAAATGTGCATTTTTTTTTTAAATCAAAGTTTTGGCCATATTAGCCTTTCATTATTATGTATCCTTTAAAAGTCCATTTCATTTAGGTGTTGCATAGTGATTTTCGTGTTTAAACTTGAGTGTTGTAATTTAAAACCAAACCTAAGTTTTTAATAAGGGAGTTGACAACTTTTCCCTAAAGGCATAACCTTTTGGGAGGGATATAATTAAGGACATCCAGAAAAACACTTATCTGAAACTGAGGTTTTTAATTTTTTACTATCTAAGCTGCTGAACTAGGTGCTGTTGGTAATACAGGTAGAGCAAGTATTTTCTGTCAGCATTGTTTCACATTCCTTAATATCCTGAAGGCTTTTCCAGATTTTAAAAAGGCAAAAATAGAAAGGGTCAAACCTTAGGATAATTATCAGCTATTTAGTTAGCCTACTGGTAACCAGCTTGAAGGGAAAAATAAACGGGTAGGTGGTTAGTGAGTGGAACAGCTGACTTTCTGGAAACAATAGGAAGTAGATGATTAGAATGTCTACATGATATTTTGGCCAAGAACGCTAGACTTTCCATTAAACATTATCTTGGTAACATGAGCTAGAGCCTGCTAACATGTTTTAATATTTTTTGTTTCAGAAAATTGCTCACTGTCACTTTCAGTACCAAAGCTATGACTTCATTGCCAGATATTACTAAAATTTCAAAGGATAACAAAATACAGTTATATGATGTCATTTGAGTGTACATTAATTGCACTTACCTGAGGGCATTGCTGCGCTGTTTCCTGTCCTCTTGATTTTTATTTATACTTTGTAGTTGTTTCTTTTCTGGTGTGCTGATACAGAAATCTTTATTTTTAAACAGGATACATTAATTGTTTGGTCAGAAGCTGAGAACTATGATCTGGCACTAAGTTTTCAGGAAAAAGCTGGCTGTGATGAGATCTGGGAAAAAATTTGTCAGGTAAGGTTATTTTAGTAATGTTTAACTTAAGTTTGCATGCATTCATGATTTATTTTTTTCATTATATCTAACAGATGTGTATTAGAATGTGGAGAGATAATATTTTCATGTGAGAATTTGATAACCTAACCTACAAATGTCTCCTATGTTATACATCAAAATTTTTGAAATTTTTTTTCAAGTTGTAATTTTGTTTTACCACTTTAGATTTTGATAGCATATATTCATAATTAATACCCTACAAAATGTCAAGATCTTCTAACAGAAAAAAGGTTAAATAGTTATGTTCTAAGGCTTTTAGACTTTTCTTTAATATTTGGTCACCTGTTTGCATAATGTTTATGGATAACTGTGTGCCAGACACTAATAATCCAAAGTGCTCATGACTTCAACTCAGAAGGAATTTACAGTGTAGCAGGATATAGGATAGGTGGTAACTCTCAGGGTAACTAGAATTTTTTTTTTAAGTGAAGTATATGTTTCAGTTGTGCCTTGGAATTTTTTTAATGAAGTTTTTATTTTAGAAGTGTCAGATTTATGGAAAACATGAGCAGAAAATAGTTTCTATATACTCCTCTGCCTGATATCTCCTCCCCTCACAGTTTCCCCTATTAAATAGTTTTCCCTATTAGCATCTTACATTAGTATACATATTGGTCACAATTAATGAACTAATATTCATACATTATTATGTATTATTATTATTTATACATTATTATTAACTAAATTCTACATTTATTCAGATTTCCTCAGCTTAAATGTCAGTGTTCCAGAATCCCGTTCAGGGTACCACATTACATTGAGTAGTTATGTCTCCTTGGGCAAATCTGGGCCATGACAGTTGGTAAATCATAAAATTCATTTTTAATTACTATTTTCTGTAAATGGAGATCACTGTGTTTCAGTGGTTGCCTAGGCTAATCTTCTATTACAGGTTTTTTTAATATAAATTTATTTATTTTTGGCTGCGTTGGGTCTTTGTTGTTGAGCACCGACTTTCTCTAGTTGCGGTGAGCGGGGGCTACTCTTCGTTGCAGTGCACGGGCTTCTCATTGCAGTGGCTTCTGTTGCTGTGGAGCGCAGGCTCTAGAGCGCAGGCTGAGTAGTTGTGGCACATGGGCTTAACTGCTCCGCGGCATGTGGGATCTTCCCGGACCAGGGATCGAACCCATGTCCCCTTCATTGGCAGACAGATTCTTAACCACTGTGCCACCAGGGAAGTCCCTATAGTGTTTTTTGACTGTCGTCATTTCACTTATATCAGCTTTACCTCTAAGGATTCTTATCACTGAAGGTTCTTTTTTTTTTATTATTTATTTATTCATTTTTGGCTGCGTTGGGTGTTTGTTGCTGCGCGTGGGCTTTCTTTAGTTGCGGTGAGCGGGCTTCTCATTGTGGTGTCTTCTCCTGTTGCAGAGCACAGGCTGTAGGCACGTGGGCTTCCATAGTTGTGGCTCGTGGGCTCTAGAGCGCAGGCTCAGTAGTTGTGGCACGTGGGCTTAGTTGCTCCACGGCATGTGGGATCTTCCCGGACCAGGGCTCGAACCCGTGTCCCCTGCATTGGCAAGCAGACTCCCAACCACTGTGCCACCAGGGAAGCCCTCACTGACGGTTCTTGAGTTAGCTTTATGGATCTGACCACAAGCATTCTTTTTCCTTGGTCCTCCCAATAACAGTGCCAAACAGCGTAATAAAGTGGCCTACGAAAGTGTAGTAAGAATCTTACCATTCCATAGAAAGTTTATTTGACACATGGCTCTAGATCACTAAACTTTTCTTATCTGGGAGTAGATGGTTTGTTTCTTTCCTACCTCCTATCTGATTATGTATGCATCATGTATTGCTGGAGCATTATTAGTATACATACGTACTAGAATTCTAGTTGATGAACAGTTGAAAACATTAGTAAATATGCTATTTCTTTAATTTGTACAATATACATAAGAATATAATCCTAATTGTTTTGTTAATATTTCACCTTTTTGTTTTGCCTGTTTTTAAACCTGTGGATGGTGATGGCAAGAAGGTCTTCATTTTTACCCTTTGTTATCTCATGTGCTCTCCAAGGATTGAGATTGAATTTTATGTTTGCAAAGTCTTCTGTAAAGTGAGGTGTAAGATCTAAAAAAAGGGGACCTCTATTGCAGACATACATATGCAGTTCATAAATACTTGCTGTTCAGTTCTTAATTCAATGAACTTAAACCATGAATTCATTCATCTATGAAATGGGGGGAAAAATATTCCATGTAAATAATGAAGGCAATAATTTCAAAATGAAAGATTACTTTTCCATAATATTTATAAGGCTGTTCAGAATATTAATAGCAGTATATAAAGACTAATCTTTTTTTATGATAAATTACTGAAACGTGATATTTTATTTTGTTTTCTCCCTCCAATACCAGCATGGCAACTGGCACACGTTGTGTATGTACTCGGTATATATTTGAAGAATGAGTGAATAAAACAGAAGACAAACATCTTATTTAGAACTAGGGTGTTGAATTACATGCCTGCTAGAACATAAATTTATATTGTGGTTAATATTTTCCAGTGATCAGCATATTCAGTTATACTTTGCCCCACTTTTCCCCTCCCCACACCTCAGCACATGCCGTTTAATATATGTTCTTGGATATATATATATATATTCTTAATGACTTTGTACTTTTGTCTTAGAACTTTTCGCTGAAATTTGTTTTTTACTCTTTTCACTCATGTAGTTCGGGAGGTCCCCAAGACCACTCACAGGTTCACTAATTCACTAGAAAGACTTAGAGAACTCCACAAAGCTATTATACTCATGGTGCAGTTTATTACAATGATGTGATTCAGGTTAAAATTACCATTGGGAAAAGGCACATCGGGCAGAGTCTAGGAGAGTTCCAGGCATCAGTATCCAATTTTCTCTTTTCAGAATAGTCATGCAGACAGCACTTAACTTCTCACAGCAACGATGGGTGGCAACATGTACAGAGTATTACTGACCAGGGAAGCTTACCCAAACCTTTGTGCCCAGCATTTTCATTGGGGTGTTAGTCATATAAGCAGGCTGAATACCCATGTGGCTAACTCTAGCTTCCAGCACTCCCAGAGGTTGAGCTGATATTGTGTGGCCCAAGATCTCCTCCATAAACCATACAGTTATCCACACATGTATGTGGACTGTCCAGCATAGCCCAAGGTAAACAAAAAAACTCCCAACAGATAGGATATTCAGAGTGCTTAGAGGTTGACTCTCAGGAGTTAGGCAAGGTCCAAACCTTTCTTTGGGCAAGATTAGTTCTTTACTGCAAAGGCCACCCTTTGGCCCTTGGCCAAGACTTACAGCAAAATGGTCATATTTGTCTAAGCATCTACACTTAGTGTAGCATTTATATGACAGAGCAATAGTATCAGTATGAATATGCCTAACATTTGGAGGAGTCAGTCTGGGCTAGGAGTAGATTTAAAGCAACAACTATTCTATCCTATAAAGCCATGGTTTACTTTTTATATTTTTGCACTATTTTGATTGCTCATTACCCTCCTTGATCTACCACAGTTTGTACCTTATGGTAAACTCGTAGAGAACTCTTTAGTATAGAAATTAGCTGATGGTTAACAGTTAGTAAGTCCACTTATTCCTCATGCCATTTTCTATCAACATTACATGCTAAGGAGGCTTTAATTCAGTTTCCTAATACATTTGATGATAATATCAATATTATCATAAGGCTTATGTACATGAGGTAGTTGGATCAACAGTGGCAATGTTATACCATATTGCGGTATGGTAGTAGATGTAACCTGAAAAAAGTAAGAGTCAGTAGATACTGGCACATTATAAGAATCCCACTCAGTCATTAATAATTGGTCCAGTTCATCATATTGTATGACAGTGTCTCCCAGGGTGGTGTCAGCTCTATCAAGTAGACTTACAAACTTCCATTCGACCTTGTTGAGTCCCAGGAGCAGTGGTAGACTTGGGAAACATATGGCTTCACCCTTCCAGGCATCTGTTACAATTGAGCTAAGAGAATATCGTCTCTTACTCTGAGCTTTTTGTAAGGCACCAGTGTTAATATTAGATTTCCTTCATTACATTACCTATTTATTTATTCCTTTGCCCTCTGTTACCATTTCTCCTCCCCATTTGTCATTGATTTTTACGCAAACATTTCCGCCTTTGAAAGCAATGTTAGGTTTGGCCACTCTGCTGGTCTAGCAAGGTTAATTTTTTACTGCACAACTCAGTACTGTACTTTTAAGATCTAGCCATGTTGCTGAGTATACATTTAGTTTATTGCTCCCAGCTACTGTGTTGTATTCAACAGAACCATACGTTGTGTTTTACTTTTTAATTCTGTGAGGTCATTGCTGACCTTTGAAAGAACAATTTCAATAAAAAGCCTGTTTCTTTGTCATTTCTTAACCCCTTATAATAAGAAAATAGAACTCCTCTCTGAAAAAGATTGACAGCTCAAAGAGCAATAAGTATCTTAAGGGGAATGGTGAATGACAGAACAAAAGAATCATTGTGGGGAGAGAAATTACAAAAACAAGGGCTAAGGAACTTCCCTGGTGGCACAGTGGTTAAGACTCTGCACTCCCAGTGCAGGGGGCCTGGGTTCGATCCCTGGTTAGGGAACTAGATCCCACATGCATGCTGCAACTAAGAGTTCGCGTGCCACAACTAAGGAGCCCACATGCCACAACTAAGGAGCCTACCTGCTGGCAACTAAAACCCAGCACAACCAAATTAATTAATTTTTTAAAAAAGAGCTAAGATAATTGATACATATTGAGCTCTTAGAAAGCATAAAATCAGAAGTACATATGGAAGTTCTAACCTCAGAAAATGGTAGAGACATTTTCTTTTAAACAGATAAAGGAATTGAATGAAGATAAGTTGTGAGATGGAAAAGAAGAATGTTGGAGGAAGTTGAGTACTGATGGCCTCTTTTTTTCCCAAAGGGACAAAGTTCTCTCTTACGAGATTTAAAGGGGAAAGTAATAGTGTTTGACCCTTGAAAAGGGAAAAAAATTAAAGCAGTAGCTATAAGGGACTAGGATAGGAGTGTGGAAAAGAGAAATTTTCATCGAGAAGCCTACTGATAGTGTGGACTTAGAACCTTATCACAACAAAAGTTTGGTTTATTCCTTAGTGCTGTTTTCTTTTAAATTATTTATTTTTGGCTGCGTTGGGTCTTCGTTGCTGCACGGGGGCTTTCTCTAGCTGCAGTGAGCGGGGGCTACTCTTGGTTTCAGTGCGCAGGCTTCTCACTGCAGTGGCTTCTCGTTGCAGAGCATGGGCTTTAGGCGCACAGGCTTCAGTAATTGTGGCGCGTGGGCTCAGTAATTGTGACTCGTGGGCTCTAGAGCGCAGACTCAGTAGTTGTGGCGCACGGGCTTAGTTTCTCCGCGGCATGTGGGATCTTCCCGAACCAGGGCTCGAACCCGTGTCCCCTGCATTGGCAGGTGGATTCTTAACCACTGCACCCAGGGAAGCCCCCTTAATGCTGTTTGACCAGTGTTGGAGAGGAAGGGGCTGTGCTTAACAGAGCCTCTCAGGGACCCAAGTTGATAGAGAATTCATTTTAATACTTCCATGATTATTGCAAAGTGGGAAAGAAAGGTGGCAAATCAAAGCACTGGTTTTTGAAAGCTCTTCCCAGAAGTTATACATGGCACTTTTATTGGCCAAAGCAAGTCACACAGCTACATGTAACTTCATGGAAGCAATGAACTCACATGCCACAAGAGGGAGAGAACCAGAAATATCTGGTGGACAGCACTATTGTCATCCAGGTAGACACTTGGGTTTATGTGATGTTGACAGATTAGATCAGTCAGGGTTACGTTCAGGATGAATCCAGGAAGCTTGTAAGGGGTAATACTAGATAACAAAGAAATAAACATGCTGTAACCTAGTGGTTACATGCATGGTTCTGGAGCTGTGCTTTTATTCTTAAACATATGCAAACTATGTTCATTTGAAGTGTCAGTTAACTCCTGTTTTCCTCTTATTTGTTCTTTGTAACCTCTGATTCTTCTTCCTTCCCCTCACACTACGTTTTCTCTTTTCTCTGATTAGTGTCAGAGTCTTCTGGCTTTAACTGTTACCCTAATGCCAAATCTCTATCTTCTGTCCTATTCTTTTTCCAGAGTAGTAGGCCCACAGATTGAATTGCCAGCTGGATATTCAAACAACTCAAACTTAATAAAACTGAACTCTTCCTAGCATTCCTCTCCCACATTCCCAGCTTTTGTTAAAGAAGCCATAATCTTCCCAATGATGGGTTTAAAACTATAGGGTCATTGTGTTTCCTTCTCTCTTTTGTAGCTATCCCATATCTGTCCCAACATCACTATCCAAATTCAGTTGTTCATGTAGCCTTTGGAATAACACCCTAATTTATCTATATTGTCAAATTTGTCTCATGCAGCTGATGCCAGGTTAATTTTCTAAAGGACAGTGCTACACATTCACTTCCCTGAACAGTAATGCAGGTCTTTTAGCTTGACTTTTCATGATCTGGCTAGAGTCTACATTTCCATTTTTGCTGTTTGCCATATGCATGTCACATATTTCCATTTCTCTGGCTCTGTGCTCTTCCCTTTGCACTTTGGGTACCTTTATCTCCCCTCAGAATCTTACCGATCTTTGAAGGTCCACTTAAAATCTCAGATGCCACTGTTTTTTTTTCTTTTTTTGAATTTTATTTTATTTATTTTTTTATACAGCAGGTTCTTATTAGTTATCTATTCTATACATATTACTGTATACATGTCAATCCCAATCTCCCAGTTCATCCCACCACCACCACCACCACCACCGCCCCCGCCACTTTCCCCCCTTGGGGTCCATACGTTTGTTCTCTACATCTGTGTTTCTGTTTCTGCCCTGCAAACTGGTTCATCTGTACCATTTTTCTAGATTCCACATATATGCATTAATATACGATATTTATTTTTCTCTTTCTGACTTACTTCACTCTGTATGACAGTCTCTAGATCCATCCACGACTCTACAAATGACCCAGTTTCATTCCTTTTTATGAAATGCCACTGCTTTTATGATTCCTTCCTTGTGTTCTCTGCTCACCCACACCCCAAGAGCTGGAATTTCCCTCCTCTGAGTTTCCAAGGCATTTTATCTGAACTGTTCTTATGACCTTGTTACTTATATTTTCTCTTATATTTATGTGTCATCCTCCCTAAGCTCAGCTACTCTGTTGAGAACTCAGAAGTAAAAGAAATACTCTCATTCCTCTAGGGAAAAAAAGTATCTTGTATGCATCAGTATATCCGTCTCCTTTTTTCTCTGAGTTCTTAGGTCTTTTTTCATATGTTGCTTTGGTGGATTTGGAAATTTGTGGAACTTTTTCTGCTTAGGATATTCGAGATGTTTTAAGGTGGAGAAGAGAGGATGATTGCACTCTTGGATTATGAATTAGAAAAATTTATGAAAAGTAAAGTTCTAAACATTTTTTGTTAGAGTAATTCATTATAGAAAATTTGTTAGCCATGCTTTTCTTGAATCATAAAGCAGTTCTTTATTCATTATGTTGTGATTTTTATCTAGATAATACTTGAAGGCTTTATCACAGATGTTAAATGAATGCCAGTTTTTAAAAGAATAGACTTTATTTATTAGTCTATTTATCAGCTTCAGGCTCAGAGCAAAAGCAAATACTTTTCCAAAAGTGAATTTCGAAAGTATTTTGAGGAAATCATATTTTCTTACTCTTGAATATACAGGGAGTTGGGTTTTAATTTGGTTTGAACTCAGTAGTGTCCTTGTTAGCCAGTGTGATGGTGCTTTGTCATACATAGTAATTTTGGGGGACCAACGGAAGAGAGTTACTTTCTGCAAAATACACTCTACTAGGTAGAGTGAATTTAATAAACAACTGCAAGTGGTTATTACATAATTTAATATCAAACAACATAACGTTAGCTGAAATATTCAGGTTATTAGGGATCAGAGTTAATCTCAAGTTGTAAGTTGGGAAATTTAGAGGTGAAACCATCTGCAGTCAGTAACTTAAGACTCAAATAACTGACTCTAAACTAGTTGTATTTTCCCCCTCTAGACTTCACTTTTAATTAACAATGACTATTAGTATTGATTCCTTGAAAGTATTGATTTTTACTTAAATTCACTAGTCAGGGGACTTCCAGCAGTCTAGTGGGGGCAGGGGTTCAATCCCTGGTCGGGAACTAGGATCCCACATGCTGTGAGTCGTGGCCCAAGAAAAAGAAATTTATTTTTTTTTAAAAATTGAATGATCAGTGATTTGATTCCCAAAATTCTGAATTCTTTTGTATTTTAAGGTAACCAGCTGTACTTGGATATTTTTAGGTTCAAGGTAAGGATCCATCAGTGGAAGTCACACAGGACCTCATTGATGAATCAGAAGAAGAACGATTTGAAGAAATGCCTGAAACCAGTCATCTGATTGACCTGCCCACATGTGAACTCAATAAACTTGAAGAGATTGCTGACTTAGTTACCTCAGTTCTCTCCTCACCTATCCGTAGGGAAAAGCTGGCTCTGGCCTTGGAAAATGAAGGCTATATTAAAAAACTACTGCAGCTGTTCCAAGCTTGTGAGAACCTAGAAAACACTGAAGGCTTACACCATTTGTATGAAATTATTAGAGGAATCTTATTCCTAAATAAGGCAACTCTGTTTGAGGTAATGTTTTCTGATGAGTGTATCATGGATGTCGTGGGATGCCTTGAATATGACCCTGCTTTGGCTCAGCCAAAAAGGCACAGAGAATTCTTGACCAAAACTGCAAAGTTTAAGGAAGTTATACCAATAACAGACTCTGAACTAAGGCAAAAAATACATCAGACTTACAGGGTACAGTACATTCAGGACATAATTTTGCCTACACCATCAGTTTTTGAAGAGAATTTTCTTTCTACTCTTACATCTTTTATTTTCTTCAACAAAGTTGAAATAGTCAGCATGTTGCAGGTAAGTAAACAGAGGTGTTCTTCATAATTTTGTTTTCAGATATTTAGTCCCCTTAATAGGTAAGCTGGTGTTCATTCCTTCGTTTTGAAAGATTTCTTTTGTTTACTTTAATTGTACTATCAAGCATAGAAAACAGGGCTTTATCTCATAGTTTTCTGAAGAAGAATCATTTCTCAATGTGACCTTTTATATTTCTAAATGTCCTATCATGCAGCTGGGTTTTTTTTTTAACTTTTTGTTTTTAAAAACTTGTGGTAGAGCATACATGACCTAAAATTCAAAATTTTAACAATTTTTAAGTGTACAATTCATAGCATTAAGTACATTCACAGTGTTATGCAGCCATCACCACTATCCATTTCCAGAACTTTTTCATCATCCGAAACAGGCAGCTGTTTTTTTTAATATTTTTTATTCCATTTTGTGAGACCTAGTTATTATTGGGGATATGCGTGAGTGTGTGTGCTTAAAGCTTCCGAAATAATTCAGATGTGCAGCCAGAATTGAGAAACATTCATTAATTTTCAGTAAATGATAGATTATTTGCTATGGAAGTTGATTTTATTCTCTCTCCTTGAGTTGTAAAGTAGGAGTCTTATACCATGTTTATATCATGTTAATCCTTTATACCCTAACAGTTTGGTAAGCATGACTTTGAAGATTTTGCTTTACTTGTGATAGTATACTAACAGTTTCCTGCATAACTGCCTTTGTTATTTACACATCAGTCACTAAGTTTATTGAGCTGCTACTATAGTACTTAGTGTAGTTAGTGGTTCTCAAGTAATGTCTGTGGACCCCTGGGAGTACCTGAAGCCGTTTCAGAGAAGTCTGTGAAGTTTTTCCTTTTCCAACTTTCTGTCACCGTGAGGCTGTATTTTCTTCATGTACTTCAACCAAAACAACATATCGGGCTTCCCTGGTGGCGCAGTGGTTGAGAGTCCGCCTGCCGATGCAGGGGACACGGGTTCGTGCCCCGGTCCGGGAGGATCCCACATGCCGCGGAGAGGCTGGGCCCATGAGCCATGGCCGCTGAGCCTGCGTGTCCGGAGCCTGTGCTCCACAATGGGAGAGGCCACAACTATGAGAGGCCCACATACCGCAAAAAAAACAAAAAAAAAAAACATATCACAATGGATTGAATGCTGAAGGAGATGTGAGAATCTAGCTGTCTTCTGTTAAGCCAAACATTAAAGAGATTTGCAAAAATGTAAAACAAGGCCACTCTTCTTTCTAAATGTTTATGATTTTGGATGATACAGTTGTTCCTCATAAAAAAATATTTATACAAACATAATAGCTTATTTTTTAATGAAAATTAATGTTTTTAAGCATCTCAGTTTTAATTATGGTAAATACTGATAAACATAACCCACATAATAAAAGCTCTTTGGGGTCCTCAGTAGTTTTTAAGTGTTTGAAGGGGTCCTGAGACCAAAAAGTTAAGAATGTCTGTCTCAGTACTTACCTATGAGATTCCATTTCATGATACTTCCAACCATTATTCACCATTATAACTTTACTTTTGTATAGGATTTACTTCCCAGATAATTCTTTCACCAGGCAGTTTTTCATTATTCCACAGTAATAAGTGTGAGGCAAGTTGGACTTACACATTGGGTTCCATTTATAATACATGGGACCCACTTTTTAAAACCATACTGTACAATTCAGGGTGCCATTTCACTTGCTGACAGAAAAAGTTATAGTCTCAGGAGACTGGAAATAAGCCCATAGTCAATGTAGTTGATATAAAGGACCCAGTAACAGAAGCTCAAGTGTAGCTTTCAAATGACTGCTTTTGACTTCAGAAGAGTTGCCAAATCCATAATAGTAAATCATAATGCTTTTTATGTTTTGAAAATAAATTATGCAAACTAATCTGTAAATATTTATAACTTTCTATGTCATTTTATACATTCTGTCATAGGTCTATTTGTGAAAGTTATACTAATATAAACCAAGTTTTACTCATTTCTGGTCCATGAAAGGCATTTTATGAAATAGCCAGATATCGTGAGCTACCTGTTGTTTACTTAAGGTTTACCACTTCGTTATCTCTTACGTGTCAGCCGTGATGCTGAATTCTGTTTTCAACAGTGTGTGAGGAGAAAGCAAGATTATGGCCATTGGCTTCTAAAGGCTCATTTCCTAAAGCCCATCTCTGAGATTTCCCTGCAGGCATTAGATGTTTCCAGATACCCATCTGGCTAACTAGTATGCATATCTGTAGCTTCTTAAATAAGTATTAGCCTGTTGTTGCATTAGTTACATAGGGCAAGTAAAAATGTAAGAATTTTATCTAACTCGACCAAAATGAGGTAGTATAAAACTACATAGATAACTCCTAACCTAAAGTAGGTTAATTAACTGAGAAATTATATGAAAGCACTTAGGGTGGTCACTGGCTCCTAATATATACTCTAATACATGTTGAGATTATCATAACCATGATAGGGACATAAGATTTTAGTTAACCTGAATTTTCTACCTAATTACAGGTCAAAATCCCTTGTGTCCAGAATTGAGAAATATACTTTAAAATGTTTTATAAATTAAATTCCAAAAAGCCAGTAAATTGAGGTTTTTTCCACATAGACAGCTATAGAGTTAAGATCCTTTTCAGAACAAGAAGTTTTAACTTCTCCCTGCACTAGAAATGATTAAGGACAGGTATCTCAAATGTTGACATTTTAGCATGTTACATAAATTTTCACTATTCCATAGATAAGAGTTGGGTGAAAAACAAACCCAGTGGGATCAGTGGTTTAGTTCTTTTTTGACATATTTTGCAAGATTTCAGCACTGAACTTTCTAACCTTTCATCCCATTAATTTAATATGTAAAATCTTCCAACACCATTAAGAAAACAACTTTGCAATAATATGGTTTTGTTTTAGAGGTTTTTGGACTCAAGTGTAGGATTTAACGTATTAAATTTTGTCATACTGGACTTGGCCCATTCTAGTTTGTGTGTATATTTTGCTTTGGTTTGATTCCTACTTAGGAATCTATCCTGTATATTTTCTGTTGTGAGAGTGACAGAACTTCATTATGCAGGAGACCAGGATTCTAAATCCATCTTTATCACTAGCTAGCTTCTGATAAATCCATTCTTTGGGATGGACTTTTAAAATTAGACTAGGCAATCTCTAGGTACTCTGTTAAAGCCTCATCTAATTCTAAATTTCTGTGTCTACGTGATCCTTTTAGAATTTTTAATGTTGCATGGGTCCTAGGTTTGGGATTTTGGTTTTGTGTGTGTGCCCATTTTTACATCATCACAAAGAAAAAAGTTCGATTTCAGACTTTCTAGGAGGAGCTCATCTTTTCCCTTTAAGGTTTTGTTATCCAAAATAGTAAACATGCACAATATGACTTAAAATAATTATGATTTATTAAAAGCTCTTAAAATGAAATAGAAAAGAAAAACTAAAGTGATCTAAAGAAACTACTTTAATTACTTGAAGAACCAGGGATTTAGGGGAAATTTTCCAGCTATATCTATGATAGGCTTTAAGCTACCTAACATTGCTCCCTTAATACATTGGAACAGAGTGCTTGTGTAGAATAATATCAAAAATAATGTTAGAGATCAGAAAAGAAATATACTAGGAATTGGAAAGCATTCTCCTAGCAGACTGTAATACTTGAAATTGCTTCTGTAATACTTTATGCAGTTCTAGCCATCAGCAAACAAATAATGAGTCATATAAGAAGAATTTAAATGGGAAATTGCATTTATCAAAGAACTGGAACTATTTTCCTATGAAAAGATTCTGAAAAAGTTAAAAATCTTTAGACAGGAAAGGAAGATTTAATCTGGGAGAGGTGCAGGAAGATAAAAATTTATAAAAGGTATAAGTTGAGGTAAATATGTGCTTATTCAACAAAACCTAAAATACTGAGATGAAAAAGTGATTTGAGGGATAAGTAAAAGATTATTTATGTAGTTGAACTCTCTCAGAAGGTAGATAGATGATTCAGGCCTCCATACATAAGATCCAAAAGGAGTCAACTAAGTAACAAAACGAACACTATTCTGAGTCAAAAAAGGTGTTATCTGTTAGTGATGTGTCTTTGAATAGCTCCAAAGGATGTTTAGCGGGAGAGCATGTTATATTTTCCATGACCATAACTAGTGCTTTTCATTCGTTTTTTCATATGTGCTCTACCTTATTTCAGAAAGGCTTTAAGGGATTGATACCACTTCATGGATGATTCACAGTAAGAGAAAGGGCAGGTATATTAGCTATATCCTTTATATGTCATGCTTTGATTTTATTATCAACCATGCAGTTATCACTATTACAAATATTTTTAGGTTATGCTATTTTAATTACTTAAAAGTATTCAAGTTATATTTCATAAAAGTGAATTTTGAAGATTATTGAAACTTAGAAGCATAACTTTCTTTCAGCACACTTTGATGGAAATCTCTAAAGTAAATTTCAATATTCATGTCAGTTTTTCCTTTGTAATTTAATTGTCCATATTTATTATAGAAAATTGGAAAATACAGATGAGCAAAAAAGAAAATCACTCATAATCCATCACCAAAAGATAATCACAGTTAACCTTTATAATCTTATCACTGCCAGAATTCAGTGTTCTTTATTGCCGTGTTTGTAACTCTCATTTTTCTAATCCACTGTGGACTAATGAGATCTTCAGACTTGTTTGAATTACGTTTAAATTAAGCGTAAATAAATAGACCCTGAAAGGGAGCTAGAGAGGCTCTCGGTTAAGGTAAATAGAGTTTTCATGCATGACCTCTTGAACATCTATTTTTTGTTTTTCAAAGAGTTCTTTATAGTTGAGGTTTCTGATTAAACAAGGTATTAATATGTCTAACTAATATTGAATGGTGTAGTCAAGTTTTGAAAATTATAATATGAATATACCTGGAATTTTAGGTTTTGTAATGGAATTGCTCTTAGGTTTTCAGCTATTTTTATTATAGTTTGTGAAATCATATAAATGAGTATAACTTTATACTTTTATTAAATTCATAGTAATTATTTTTTCTCATTGTAGGAAGATGAAAAGTTTTTGTCTGAAGTTTTTGCACAATTAACAGATGAGGCCACGGATGATGATAAACGACGTGAATTGGTAAGTTATTTATTACTGAAATTCACACCCTTAAAGAGCACTTACTCTTTTGGCATACACAGCTTTTAATATTGAAATTGTTAATTTAAGAGAAAAATTTTTGTAATTACTATGAAAGATATAAACAGATGACCCTTGAGCAATGTGGGTTTGAACTGCAGGTTCCACTTAGACACAGATTTTTTTCAATAGTAAATACTACAGAACTACATGGTCCAAGGTTGCATGCGGAACCACAGATATGGAGGGCCTACTATAGAGTTACACACAGGTTTTTGACTTAGTGGAGGGTGGGCACTCCAACCCCTGTATTGTTCAAGGGTCACCTGTGTTTAAATTATACTATGAAATGATTATTTGCAAAGTTTCCAAAACTTACTGTTTTGTATATCATAGAAGTTTTTAGAGATATTTTGACGTGGTTTTATTCCTCCCAGTGAGGGAATATGTGCCTTATAAATTACAAAATCAAGACGTGGTTTATGTTAGGACAGAAGTACAAACTCACACATTTTTATGGTTGTAGATACATTATTGAGATGCTTTTTTTGTTTTGTTAAACAAGAGGTAGGGAGAATCCTTCTTGAATAAACGAATGATGAATTGGTTCTTGGAAGTGTTTTTCTTCTTTAGAATGTGTTGGTAGTCACTTTTTTGAGATATAAACCATGCTCTGGGGAAAGAGAATGGTGATTGCTGTGTACCAGCAGTTTGCCAGTTTTTCAAACCTTATAATCAGATACTAAAGAAGTAATGAAAGATTGCTGACTTAAAATCAGCCACGTCATCTTTGGTATAGTTATTTCTCAGTTTTCTCATTTATAAAATTAGCCCTTTATTCTAGGAAATCTCTAATGTTCCTTACAATTCTTAAAAATTGAATTGTGCTTTATGAGTGTTCCCTGAAAACCCAGCCACCATTAATTATAGCATGGTTTCTATGTTCTTTAGCTTTTGAGGAGCCAGGATACCCTAAAAACTCTAGGTCCCTGAGAAGGTTAATTCCACACTGTGGTAGATCACATTACAGTTTGCCTCAGAGTTACTTTTAATGTGTGTCAACTTCTCACTATTCTTTCTAACATTACAGGTTAATTTTTTCAAGGAATTTTGTGCATTTTCTCAGACATTACAACCTCAAAACAGGGATGCATTTTTCAAAACTTTGGCAAAGTTGGGGATTCTTCCTGCTCTTGAAATTGTAATGGTAATTATATAGCTTCTTTTCATGTTTTTGAAATTGTGAATTTGTAATAGATTTATATTGTGGATGGGAAATAATTTTTTATAGTAATGCATATTGAATTTTGTAATTTTAGATTATGATTCATTTGGTAGTGAGTCATAAAACCTCTTCAGATTTTTATTAACTTAAATTTGTAATATTAACATATGATTCATATAATATGGCTTCAAGTAAATAAAAATCCCACATGGTTTTACGAGACTGTTATCTCTTCTATAACAAAATTAAGTATGTTTCATAGAAACTAATAAAATACCTTTCCTTTTTAGACCAGTGAATGGGAGAAGGGCAGACTGGACCAAGGGGGCTCGTGCTACAATATGGGGTTAAGGGAGTGATTCTCTCTCCTACTTTTGTTTATATGAGCTTTATCCACTGGCATTTATTGTATGAAAAATTAAAACTGAGAAAATTTTAAGTACTTATTAATTCATTTTAAAATGATGATAACCCATTATATGTTAAGATAACTAATATAACTTTCATGAAAAAATAACTTTTCCAAAACAAAAAAATTTTAGTGAGACAAGTGGCATTGTTTCACATTTTTTGCCAATCCCTTTGATGCCTGGCGTAATAAAAGATAGCTAGGTTCTCATAGCAGCGTCTCCATTTAATCTGTTAACGATATTACATCTTGTAGCCTCTGGAAAACCCCACTATACTTGTGATAGACTGGGAGTGGAAAAGGCCAGTAATGCCTTAATATTTATTTTCATAATAAATAATATTACGAAAATAGTTTTAATCTCATGCAATTTTGAAAAGGGTGTTATAACCCCACTTTTCAGTGTGTGAGACCCCTCTCCAGGGTTCCCTGGGCCACACTTTGAGAACTGCTAAGTTAGGGAATGTTTTCAGAATCACCTGGAGATTTTTATCTTTGAATCATGTATCCTTCATGTACTGATAGGGAAAAAGCATTCAAAATCACTACCTTAGAAAACTAAGTTACGGAAAAGAGTGAAAATACCCAGATTGTTTTCAAAATCATCCTCTATTAGGAGAGTCATAAAAGGGAGAATCAGTTACTAAGGCCTAACTGGCAAACAGGACCAAAGACAGCTTCTGGAAAGTTTTAAAGCCTTAACTAGGAGACCTCATTCATATTTTTGCATATATTTAAATCAAGAATCCTCCCTCCCACCCCCCAAATTTTTTTGCAGCATTTGTAAAGCAGTGCTTTATAATCCTGTGCTGATTCTTATATTTAAATTCTCTGAATATTTATTTTTGTGGTGGTAAAGACAAAAACTGGCAGAAACTAATCATTGAGCTGCCTAAAGTTTTTAATATTTGTAAAAGAAAAGGATGGGAGAGATTATATGTTTTGATTCCAGTACCATGTCTAAATCCAAAAATTTGTTTGGCATAGATTGGGGAGAAAAAGGGGGAACGCAGGCATAACTTTTGTTCACAGTCTCTAAGTAACCTGATTTTCCTTTTATCAGGGCATGGATGATTTGCAAGTCAGATCAGCTGCTACAGATATATTTTCTTATCTAGTAGAGTTTAGTCCTTCCATGGTCCGAGAATTTGTAATGCAGGAAGCCCAGCAGAGTGATGACGTAAGTGATAATGCTCTGGTTCTATATGAATTACCTGTAAAATAGTGTTTGCAAACTGTTGAGAGAAAAGTCATAACCATAATTTTAACTGTTTATGAAGAATAATAATAGATTTCTGATCAGTTGTGACTTTGACAAGGCCAGAATATGTGGCAGTTGATTTGTTTATTGTAAAAACAAAAAAAATGCGTTCAAACTATTACTGAGATAAAGAGATTTAACGAATCAAATTCTTAATTCTTGGTTTTAAAAAAAGTTTCAAGTACTAATGAAATGTAATTCTGAACCCTTAGGTCAGGCACTTATCTAGTATAACTAAGAAGTGCTTTTACTGGTTCATTGTGTCTTTTTTTTTTGTGGGGATGAATATTTAATAATGAAACCAATGTTGTGTTTTCCCACTACAAAAATATTTAAACTTTCCCCTTAATCTCTATTTAAAGACAAAATGAACATATAGCTGTAATTGAAGTACCCTTTCTTATATTAAATATATGTTAGTGTTAAGTGGAAAATAACTGAAATACAACTATGTCCCTTCTTAAAGAAGGTTTAGATTCCCAATGTTATTTGATTCTTTTATGGTTTTGTTACTATTGAATTAAACTATAGTTGTTTTATATGTTTTGTTTTTTATTAATGTCCACTTAGATTTTTACATTCTATCTGTTAGATATTTCCAGGTTTTTTTTTTTTTAAAGCAATTTTATTTTAGAATTGGTTTGGGCTAACGCTATTATTTAGGCAGTAGAAAAGAAATAGAAGAAATATTTTGTGTTAAGTATATTTTAAAGTTTAAAAAACCCAAATGATGCTAAATCTGACTTTAAAGAAATAAATACCTAGCTTATTAATCAGTTTATAATCTCACTGTTGACATTCTTATCTTAGTGCCATCCTTTACAAAAGATAACTTTGAAATTAACACTTCTATTGCTTCATCCTTAGTGATGTGTGGGATTAAGAGCATTCAACATAAAATCTCTCAGACTATGAGAATAATAATTTACTATCTTAGAATTCTTAACTTTTACAGCTTTTATTTCTGTTTTCATTAGAAAGATTTTCTTGTTTACATTTAGTTGATGCATGAGACATGGGGAAGCAGTTACTGATCGTTAACAATGAAAAGTCCCTATTTAATTTCCCTTTTTCTTGTAGTCACAGTCTTCAAGGTCTTTCATTTCCCTGAATTTTCTGAGGTCTAACAATTTTCTAATTAAAAATTTTTGTTGCCTCAAAATAATTGTTAGCCCACAAATGAAGATAAATTACTTTTTTCTTAATTTCCAAAATTAAGGATTCTACATGCTGAATTCTACTATACTGAGTTGGTAGTAATGTTTAAAGGAAAGAAGAAATAACTTACCTGTGTATTCAGCGGGCAGTTGATATTTTGATGCTGTCTTAAAATAAATGCACAACATTCAAACTTTTCTTTCTGGTACTGTGGGAGCAGATTTGGCTTTAGGAACATGGATTACAGTATTAAAATATGTGTTGAGACACAAGGAAATAGCAATATTAACTTTTTTTTTTACTATAGTCATTATTTCTATCCAAGCTGGAAGGATAGATTTAGCAATAATTGCTGTGCGACAGATTTCAAACATTTTTATGCTAATGACCTTTGAAACATTCAGTAAAACTTCTTTTAGAATCTGACGGGATAAGTAATACAGCTACTGCTGAACTGCTTATTTTGGCAGGTATTTTCAGTGTATTTCTCACTTAGGAATAAATTCATATGTTAATTTCTATAGATATGATATTAGCCTTAGGGTTATTTTATTTTTTACTGAATTATTTCTAGAATTGTATACATGGAATTTGCTTCAAATTAATTCTGGAAAGCAAAATTTACCATAAAAAGAAATTTAAAATAAATACATAAGCTAATCTCTATGGGTTGACTGTTCAGTATTTTGTATTGAACATATCACACTTTATTTCTTAAAATTGTGTCAATTTTTAACTTTTTATTTTGAAGTAATTTTAAATTTACAGAAAAATTACAGTAATAGTACAAAGAACTCCCATATACACTTTACTCAGATTTCCCAATTGTTAATACTTTATTTCTTATTTGCTTTATCATTGTCTTTCTTTGCTTGTATTTGTATATACATATTTGCATACATAAATATATAATTAATTTTTTCTGAATCATTGAAGAAAAAGGTATGGAAATGATGTCACAGTGCTCCTTTACCCCTATTTGCTTCTGTGTCTATCTACTAAAACTCTACATTACCACTGTACAATTATCAAGTCAGGAAAGTCAGGAAATTAAATAACATTTTTACAATACTGTTATCTAACTACAGTCCTAATTCAGATTTTATCCGTTGTCTCCGTAATCCCCTTGTTACCCAAGACAAAAATGAAAACTTTCTGTTGTAGTATGTGAAAATTTGGATTTGTCTGATGTTTCCTCATGATTCAATTCAGGTTATTTCTTTGTGTCAGGAATAGTACAGAAGTAACATTTCTTTCAACATCATACCAAGAAATTCCCCCAACTTTAAAAAATGAGCTTACGTTTTCTTTGTCCAAGCTGTTTTGCCATTTCACAGACTAAAGAAGTTAGATTAAGTTCTTCTGTAGAATTTGAAGAACAGTTGTTGCTTTCTCTGAACACATCAGAATGGATTGAAAGAAGTATTGGTTCTGTAATACTTGTAACCTTCATTCAAGTAGCTGCAAGAGCAAATTTCATATGCATGAGCTTTTTTTATGATTCTTACATTTAGATAGTTTTTTAAAAACTGGTAGTGTTTCCACAACATACATCAGTTATTTTTATCCTGTTACCTCAGAATATTCTTCCTGCTCTTGCCATTCTTTCTTTCTCCTCTTATTTACTATATACATGGAATCTAAGTTACACAGATTCTGATGTTTTCTTGATCTTACCAGAAAGTGTCAGTACAAATTTTTCATGTTACTTTGTCATGATTGCCACTTGGCTAACAGTGAGTGTGTAATGCCATAGATTATAAAATATATCTCAACATCAAGAAGTTAAAATTTTAAGAAATCTGTCTTAGAAGCAATGAAATAAAGTATGTTCTTTATGTTTCCCAATCAGAAAATAGAGATGTCACCTGATAATTGGGATAATCTCTAAATTCCATGTGTAGATACCCAAAACTTTCCCTCCGTTACTAATTATATATTTTCAGTATTTTTGGCAATATTGAAAAATTCTTACACCCACTTAAATGTACTTTAAAAACAAAAGTATGTGTTTCTAAGAATAGCATGAGGCTGGAGTGTGATGAAACCAACAGGAGTATCATTTCTCTAAAACTTGATTTAGAAACAACTAAAACTTTGAACTATCTCCCAGAAACTGTGGTTAAACTCACTTAAATGTTGCTATTTAGATGAAGGATGGCAAACTTTTCTTAAAGGACCAAAAGGTAAATAAGACTTGGTAGGCCCTCTGGTCTCTGTCATAACTCTGCCACTTTAGTATGAACTGTCTGTAGACAGTTTGATCTCTAAGACCCAGTGGTGGTCTTAGAGATCAAACAGTCATAGACTGTTGCAAAAGCTTACTTTACAGTTAAGCTTCCTCTACTGTTTAGTAGGCTTCCAAATTATTTTCTTGTGTATTTTCTTGTGTATTCTAGACATCTTATCTAAGCATAATTTTTAAACCCGAAGGTTCCCGTTTACCTACTGACCTCTGTGCCCTTGCTTTCTCAAGCTCGGGTACCCTAAAAAGTTCTACAGAATAGTATTCAATGGTGCATATACCTTTGTCTGTCAAGGAAGTTTTACACGTCTTTGAGAAAGGCAGTTTTGATCTCCTGAAAAGGCTATAGTTCTCTGTAGCAGTCTATTTCACTATGAAATATATAAATTGGCTTTTTTCACTTCCACAAGTCACCAGATTATGGGACTCTCAGTCAGCACAGGTCATTTCCCTTTTATCTTTGCGTGTAGACCAGCAGAATTTGGTATTGGTACTTATGAGGCAGGATTTGTAAGAAACTACATTTGAGAGAGAAGGGTAAAAAGCTTTTAAAGTATATATATTGAAATATTATTTTAGTGTATGAGCTATACCTTAAGAAGTCTTTCTTGCAACTGTGTTTTCATTTAGATGTAACTTAAATTCATCATTTATATATATATTTTTTGGCCTAGTTTTAGATGAATGAACTTATTATGTAAGAGGAGGAATGAACTTATGTAATTGCTTATATATAATTGAGCAAATTATCTGAGCCCCTAATTAACTGGTAGAATCCAAGTTGTACACACTGGTATGAATTTTAAAGTAAGTAAATACCATATCATTGTTCTGAAGAAAGCTCACTAGCTGATACCTTTTGTAATATCTTAGCATTTTATATGTGATATACTTTGCTGAACATACCAGAATAAGAAACAGGAGCGGATTAAGGTGGAATTTGCTCTTTCTCCTCTAACTGAAATAAGGCTTGAGTCTATTAATGTAGCTCTGTGAATTATATTTCATAATTTCTCTTTGAAGAAATTTCATTGTTTCTGATGCCATGATAGAATTATTCATTGGTGTTCAAATTTTGAGACATGGTAGAGGGTAAGATTCTAATTTTAAGCAGTTAAGTTGCTATGACATGGTTTTTGATGGTTCTTCATTGCATTTAATATCACAATTTCACAGGGAAATATTTTAGCATAACACAGTATGTTAAATTTGGGAGGGACTAGAAAAGCAAGATAATTACAAAATGTGCTTTATACTGGAACTTTTCTTTTTATTATTTTACAAAATTCTCCCAATTCAACAAATTTATCTTCATTCCATGCAGTTCTTTTATTTCATCTCCTTCAGTTACTACCTTTCTTCCCCCAATAATAAACCTGTTCTCAAATCCTCTGAGTTGATGTCAAAACTTTTTCCTTTGACCTGAACCATCACTTTTTATCCTATTTTAATGCTTAAGGTGTCTACTTTTAAAATATAGGCAGAAAGCAAATAAATTTTGTATCTGCAAAGCTGCTTTGTAGCTCTTTATATTAAGACCCAAGAACATGTTACTAATGTAATAATAAGTCTATTTGGCTGCTTTAGATCATTATATAACACTGTGTACCCTTTTACCTCTTGTGGAGAGCTGTGTACTGGGTTATTTTTTCTCATATTTTTGTCAGAAAGGATTTTCTTGTTAGAAGCTGACATACTAATCTGTGTTCTGGGGTCACTTGATGTGTGTAATCTTGGGTTTAGTCAACTTCTAAATTCATGCCTGAAGCTAAAACCTAGACTGAAAATATGTTAGAACCTCCAGTGAACAAGAATTTCTGGTAAATGATTTTGTTTTCCATTGCCTATGTTGATGATATTGTAAGCTGTCATGTGCTCTGATTTTTGCATTGTGTTGTTTTGTTTTTGAGTGGGCTTCTTTATGCTCTGGTGTGTTTATAGAACTTTGAAAACATTGGGGAAAAAAGGTTTAAATAAGTTCATCCATTCTTTGTTTTTGTTTTTTTTTCCTGTATGATTCCGATTTTGTTCTTTCAGCTGGTACGTTTGTCTTATATCCAAACCAGGTCTCACAGAAACACATTTTCTTTCAGGATATCCTTCTCATTAATGTAGTAATTGAACAAATGATCTGTGATACTGATCCTGAGCTAGGAGGTGCTGTTCAGTTAATGGGACTTCTTCGTACTCTAATTGATCCAGAGAACATGCTGGCTACAACTAATGTAAGAAATTACTCTGCGATAGAAACGTTTTGGTCTAGTCAGTTTTAAATGATTTTATATACAATAAGTTATGTATAAATATATGTAAAAATCAAAATTTTGTAAATTTGTACAATTTTGAAAAACAAATATTCAAGCATTTGTACACTCAGAATTCAAGTAGCAGTACTGTTCCTCTAGCAGTTGTTTTTGCAGCAAACTACAAGATTGTAATCTGCTAAAATCTTGGTAAAATGTTAGCACTTCTATTTATGATCCTTGGCCTCTGTATGTTAACATCTTAAGAATTAAAACAAAGAAATATGAATATAATTAACACTACTGAACTATAAAAATGGTCAAGATGGTAAATTTTATGTTATATGTTTTTTATCACAATAAAAAAGAAAACAATATGTACCAAATGATCTTAACTGCGTGGTGAAAGGAGTCAGCACAAAAAAGGGCTTAAGGAAGTATTGCAAAATATTAATAGTGGTTATCTCAAAATGCTGGGATATTTCTCCTTTATAGACTTCACTCAAATTTTGAGAAAATGTATATTATTTTTAAATCATTACAAGTTTATAGAACCAGTTATATAAAAAATAATGGCCAAAAACCCGAAAGGAATTATTTTCCAAATTTCCAAGTCATAAAGTCTTAAAATTTAAAAAAAAAATCTAAAATCTGTAACATTTCTAGTGGCTTGATAAATCAACTTGGTGTTTTTTAAAATTTGAATACATTGTGAAATCTGGGGTTTCAAATTTTAAACGGTTAAGTTGCTCTCACATTGATAGATTTTTCATTGCATTTCAGATCACACGCATATTTGAAAAAAAAATTGTTTTAGATAATTTTCCCTGGAAAAACTTTTTATAATGCTATCTGATCTTTTTCTTACATTCATCTTTATTTAACATATAATATGAAATAGATCTGACTATTCAGTTCTGCAGAAATAAGGTTAAGATGAATATAACAAGTTTTTTTCGATTCTTTCACAGTATCTTAAAAGTATCTCTGTGCACTGTTAATCCTTGAAGATGTTTTATTAATTATAAAGATAATAAAATATTTTTTTGTATGTTTCAGAAAACTGAAAAAAGTGAATTTCTAAATTTCTTCTACAACCATTGTATGCATGTCCTCACAGCACCACTTTTGACCAATACTTCAGAAGACAAATGTGAAAAGGGTAGGGCCTCTTACTTACCTGCTGATGATTTCTGTTTTAAAAGAGTGAGATAAGTATTATAGCTAACAGACACTTTACTTGGTGCTTTTTATGACAGGGAAATTACTACTGAAAATTTTAAACTGCAATATAAAATCATGATTTCCCTTGTTTCAGAGTGTCTGTGGTAGAGAATGATATAGAATACGTGGCAAAAAGTATTACACCTTGAGGGAGAGAACTGTAAACACTTACCAAAAGAAGGAGATTGTACCCAAAGTTGTTAGAGTTAATGTTAGAGTGAGTAAGTGCAGAGAATATATTGCCTACAAAATCCAAGGTAACCGTCATTTTGGAGACATATTTGGCAATACAGTAAAAACTCTCTAATTACAAAACATAAGGATCAGGTTATTAGGTTAATCAAAAAAGTTGGTTAAAGCAGAGGATAATTTTTAAAAATAAACTGTTTATAAACATTTACTTTAAATGCTGCTCATTTACTGATAGTTTGTATAGGGCCAAGGCTTTTTTTTTTTGTATTTTTTTTTTTTTTTTGTATTTCCATATTGCATTACATAAGTTGCACCCGTAATTCATCGGCTACAGTTTCTGGTCTCAGTTTATTATAGTGGAGAGAAAACCTAAACATATTTTTGAAGCAGTCTGAGTGTAGAATTCTACTATGGTTTTAAGTACTTTCCTTTAAGTACTTAAGTATTCATAGTTTCGTATGACTAAGTTGGTATCATTTTTTAAATTGAGGTCTGCTGTATTCAACTTAGCCATAGATATTACAGTTCTGTGACATTTCATCAGTCTGCAGTATTTAAATTGTGTAATCATGTTACCAAATATAACTAGTGTAAACAAAGGACTGACTTTGATAAGCATACAACTCAGCTTGATGAAATGAGATATGTGGGGGGGCATATTCTCAGAAAATGTTGGCTAATCTATTAAGTCAATTAAGAGGAAGTCAGTTAAGAGAATGTTTACTAAACTAATAAAATTGTACACCCTACATAATACTATCAATTCCATTTCTGAGTTTATATCCTAGGGGACATTTATGCATATACATGACAGATACAAGGATGTTGTTGCATTGTGCATTGTAGGAAATGAAGAAAATGTAGTATATTCATATAATGGAATACTGTTTAGCAGTTAAAATAATTGAATTTTGATCTGTCGACTGATTAGTTCTCAAAAATATGAATTGGGTAAAAAAAAGCATGTCACAGAACGTTTTGCAGAAAGGTTCCATTTATGTAAATTAAAACAAATGCATTTTTAACTTTCATTTTAAAATAAAACATTCCCAGCATACAGAAATATTTACATGATAGCATCACAGATACATACTTTGTTGGCTCTATCAAAACTAACTTGTCATATTTTTTTCAGTTTTTTTAAAAAGAAAATAAATTACAGATAGTTTCTTATGCATTTTCATTCTACCCCACCCCATCCCTCAAGAAATGCTGAATTTGGAGTTTATCACCCCTATGTTTGTTTATATTATTGTGACATGTATAATGTGGTATTATTTTTCACAGTTTCAAACTTGATATGAATTGACTTAACATTGTGCACATTATTGTGCATTTTTTTCCTTTTTACCCAATGCTTTTTTTGAGATCTATCCATATTGATACCTAGAGTTTATTTTTAACTCTTGCGTGGTATTCTTTTGTATGAGTATGTTGTAATTTAGCCATCCTGCTTCTAATGTATATTTAAGTTGTTTCTAGCTTTTTCCTGTTACAATGCTCTGATATACATTCTTGTGTTTCCTAACATAAATGTGCTCTAAGATGTGAGCCTACGAATCGAAACTTAATGATAATGTTATACTTATTTTTTTAAAAATTCAAAACATAAGTGACTAATTGTTAAAATCTGTGTTATTTTGTCAGAATACTTATGATACTGTCTTTTAATAATTCTTCATCTGCACCCAGTTCTCTAAAAGATTTCAGATAGAGGTATAATATTTGACTGAAACTACTAATTCTTAATAGTTATTATGCAGGTAAAATGAGGTTATGATCAGAGATATGCTTTGTATGTTGTAAAGTGCTAGGGAAGTGTGAGATATTATTACTGAAGTCGCTGATTTTAATTTTTTTTATTAGATAATATAGTTGGATCTAACAAAAACAGCACGATTTGTCCCGGTAAGTATAGATTCATACTTTATGAACTAATGCAAACTGTAAGTTTTTTCCTATACAGAATATAATGCACTTATACAAAACTAGGAAAGACATATTTTCATCCAAAAAATCCAAAACTAGATTTTTTTTAAATAAAAAAATTCCGGGCTTCCCTGGTGGCACAGTGGTTGAGGGTCTGCCTGCCGATGCAGGGGATGTGGGTTCGTGCCCCGGTCTGGGAGGATCCCGCATGCTGCGGAGCAGCTGGGCCTGTGGGCCATGGCCGCTGGGCCTGCACGTCCGGAGCCTGTGCTCCGCAGTGGGAGAGGCCACGGAGGTGAGAGACCCGCGTATCGAAAAAAAAAAAAAAAAAAAAATTCCACTTTCTCCAATATAAAAGATGCAAAACCCAGTTGAAATTTTGTTTTTGCTTTTCTCTGTAAATTTAGAGATTGTTTTCTGACTTTTTTTTTAAGGAGGTGTCTTAAAGTTGAGGATTAGTTCATTCTTATTTTGTAAATCTAGTAAACTAAGGCCAATCAGTTAGGAACTAGTCTTCATCAATAGTCTTATATGTAGGTATCGTTCATGAATCTGAGTATAAACATGGTTGCTTCTACTTGGAACATATGTATCAGGTATTGGCCTGTTAGTATGGAAAATAATGCCGTGTTTACCTGGCCTCCTGTCTTTTCTACCAGGCTCATCAAAGCTCTAGGAAAGCCAGTGTCAAATTAGAAAGCAGTTCAGAGATTGGATTATTAGAGATATGATGAGTAATTTCATGTCCTAATTTGGAAAAGTGAAAACAAGGCATTTAATTAACACTACAGATCACTGTTACAAGATCTTTTGTAAATAAAATTTGGGAATTGAGAAATTTAGAGAATTTATTTTAATGGTGAGGAACTAGTTCAGATACTGGCTGAGGTGATGGCTGTTGTACAAATTGGTCTGAAAGAAGTAGAACTCTTTACTTACATTTAAAGTAGAAAAGGTCTTTGAAATGCCAGAATTGTATTTTGTATACTTGCTAGTCATTCTGTTATTAAAAAGATTGCTGATTTGTTCCTGATAGTATCATGTGATGTTCCACAAAATATTTATTTGTGTAGTCTTCTTGAAAAATAAAATAGTTGGATTTGATGACGTCAGTTATTTTTTCTATTCTCTAAGGCTGTGATTCCATAATTTCTTCACAGCTTAATATTTTCTTGCCTAAAATATTTACAGTAGGTATGGGTAATTTACCTATACATTAAATTTTGATGTTCAAGAAGCAATTTTAAATCACTCCATGAATGTGTAAACCAAAGCCTCTTGAGGAAGAAAGAGCTGGTATATTTCAGTAGGCCTCTCATGGATATGATTTGATGTTAAAAAGATTACTGTTTTAAAATCATGATGTAATATTTTTCACTTAATATTCAAACAACCAAAAAAGTCCTTTCCTTAAAGAAGTCTTTAAAGAAAGCATATTAATTTTTCTTGAGAAATTTGTGTTACACCACTTCAGTCAAAAAGTTTAAGGTATTTCCTCTTTTACTGTGCAGTGGACCCTTTTATAGATCCATTAATATTAATGACAGCACATATTAAGGAAACATTACCAAGAAAATCTCAATGCAGTGAGGGCTTTATTATCATATTTGTACATTTTTATTTAACATTATTAAATATTTTATATAAGAGCCTTAGAATATCTATTTAGTAGGTAAAACTAATACTTCTGGAGAGTCTACCTAATGAAAAAATAAAAATCTATAGCTTCTTTAATTGATACAAAAAGGAGAAGAAAATACAGTTTTACTTTTGCTCTGAAATACAGGATGTACACTTTATTCTCTTTGCTTAGATGTATTGCAACGTTTATTTTCATGTGATGACTTTCTTTGTAGATAATTATCAAACAGCACAGCTGCTTGCCTTAATTTTAGAGCTACTCACATTTTGTGTGGAACATCACACATATCACATAAAAAACTATATTATGAACAAGGACTTGCTAAGAAGAGTCTTGGTCTTGATGAATTCAAAGCACACTTTCCTGGCCTTGTGTAAGTAACAGTTTCAATGAACATTCTTACAAAATGTTTTATGGAACAGCATTTTTAATAGAAAAGCCTGAGTTACCCATGTGGAATTATTTTTTTCTAGCAAGTGCATATGCTATTAAAGAGATGATTGCGAGAAATACTAATCTTTTGTTTTCTTTTATTTAAAGGACAAGAGGAGTAGGTCACAGTGCTTCCCCCACCCACATATTGCTCACATTTAGATTCAGTTGTGATATAATACCATGCGCAATGACACTTCTAATAGAACCACTCCTGCTGTCTTTTACATCTGCTTCATCAAACTGTCATTTAGTAGTGACTCTTTTTATATTTTTGAGATATGGGCCTTGAAATGTATTTGTATAACTCAGGTTATTTATTTGAACATGTAAAATAACTTACGGTCTCTTCAGTAGACCACTTGGACCAATAAAAGTCAAACTTAAATGCTGATGTTTGCTTAAATGTTGATTTTTGGTGAACCCTAACTTTACTTTCCTCTCATAGTTTCACCTGCTGATAGAGGTAAAGAAACCTTCTCCCTAGAAATAAAAAGAGCCCTGTGGGTTTTTTCTGAGCATGAAAATCATAGTTAAAATGTAACATTTAATTTAATGTATAGAGAAAAGATTAATCTCCCTACTACTTCCTTTATTTTTAAGGCCTTAAAATAGCCACTGTTAACTGCCTGCACTACTTCTTTTCCATTCCTTTTTCCATACCTGTGCAAATTTACATAAACATTCACACATGTATATGTTTCCATGTTTTATTTTTATAGAAACAGGATCATGCTGACACACATCTCAGCCCCTTAATAATACGCTAGGTCATTGGATATGGTGTGAACTAATATTTTTCCTAAACATAGCTGAGTAACATTTCATAGAGTGGCTCTTTTGCAACTTATTCTACCATTCTCCACTGCATGGATTACAAGATTGTTTTGGTATTTTACCATTCCAAATAGCACTGTAATAAATAGCCTGGTATTGGGTTGGCCAAAAATTTCATTCGGGTTTTTCCATAAAACCCGAATGAACTTTTTGGCCAACCCATACATAAATCTTCCTTTACTTGTTTATTTCCATAGGATAGATTCCCTATATTGGGATTGCCAGAGCAAAATGTTTATTTATTTTAATATATCCTTTTTCAATTTTAATTTACTTTCCAGATTACTTTCCCAAAAGATTGAAGCACTTGACATGAAGAATGCACTCAATGAATAGCACTCATTCTTACTGCTTTTTAATATGTTATCCAGCTGATGATGGAAAATGTATTCTGTTTGTGTTTTAATTTACATTTTCCTTGATAACATCTTTTCCCATTTTAGTGCTTTTGCATTTTGTCTGTTGTGAATTGCCTTTTATCTTTTTCTTAGAGCTCTTGTATGTTAGAGATATTAGCAGTTATCACATTTTGGGGAAAAAAATGTCCCAGTTTCATTTGTCTTTTGTCTTTACGTTTATTTATGGCATGTTTTGCATATAATTGCTATAAGATTCTTTATGGTGACAAATATGTCTTATTTTTCTTTCATGGCTTTCGGGTTTTTTGCCTTGCTTATTAGGAAAGTCTCCTATGTCCTAAATTTATACAAATATTTTCCTCAATTTTCTTCTAATATTTTTTATTATTTTGTATATTTGTAATGCATCTGAAATTTGTTTTTGCATATGGTTTGAAGTGAGAGTCTAGCTTTCTTTTCTACTGGATGTATAGCCAATTGTGCTAACACCTTATTAAATAAACTATATTTTCCTTACTGAATTAAAATATCACTTTTGGTATTCAGTAAGTTACCATATATACTTGTGTCTTATTTCTGAACCATTTATCCTTTTATTTCACTAGATAAAATGAATGGGAAAGTTTATTCTTATGCCATTATAGTATCTCTGTTGTAAAGTTTAATATCTGCTAAGTACCTCCTCAGTTTCCTTTTCATAATTTTCTTGGTTCTTGGACATTTGTTCTTCCATAGTAACTTAAATACAACTTTATCCAGTTCATCCTGATTGGATTTACACTAAATTTTAATATTAATTTTGGAACAGTTGATGTTCTCATGCTAGGTTTTCCTATATGGCTTTCTATAAGTAGTCCTTTCTGAAATGACTGCAGAATGGTCACATTTAAATGGATATAACTGAACAAATCTCCAGTATTTAAATGTTTATATTGCTTCAAGATTTCCATTATTATAAACAACGCTGTTTTAACTATAGCTTTGTGTGCATGTTACTTCATTCACAGGCAGTGTATGAAAGTGCCTGTTTGCTCAGGTCTTTGGCAATACTTCAGTCTTTTTAATCTTAGGAAAACTATTTCTTATCCTGCCATAAAAAGAGGTGATGTTTTAAGTCTAGCAGTTCTGTCCGCACCTGTTTAGTCTTACAGTTATCATACATTTATACCTTATGTGGCCTATTTCTGTTTTATTTTCAGATAATATTTAGAACCTCTTTGGACAGACACAACTTCTTTTAATAACTTAGATCTGTGAACAGAGGGTTAAAATGAGAGAGTGACTTACAAAATCAGAAACCTTGTGTTTTAAAAGATGTGGCTAGTGTTACCTGTAGAATAAATTAAACTACTCAGGAGAGAGGTTACAAGTTAAAAGATAAAACATAAATATAAGGGATTGAAATTACAGTATTTTGTGTTCCATAAAGGTTTTAGCAATAATATTGCTAAATATGTTTAGCTGGGGAAAAGACTAGTTAAAGGGAAATTTTCTTTTCAATATTCTAAAATGTAAAAAGCCAAATTATACTGCTTATTTGTTACTCTAACATTCTTTTACAGTTACAGTCTGATTTGCCACAGTACATGTTTACTAAAGGTTAAACAGCTCACAAGCAATTGGTAAACAAGGGAGTGATGTTATTATAATCCGGAGGTAGTGTTTGTTCACAGATGATTTTCCCAAGGCAAAGAGAACTGGAATAGCTTTCATCGGAAAAGTAGAAAAACCTTTGGCACTCCTGTTTACTGGTAGCAGGAGCCCCTTTGGCTGTATTTTCAGAAAACTTAAAAGAAGCACCTACCTCCAAAGCTCCCCCCACTCCTCTCTTTGCCCTGTCCCCCAGAGAGGTAAAGCAGTCTCGGCTCTTGGCAGGTTGCACCATTCCTGTCCCCTTCTCAGTGACAGCCCCTACTGACTCTGCGCTGCCTTCACTGCATTGTCTCCACATCCACCAGCACTGCTCTAAGTAGTGCCGGCATTTGTGTTGTATGGTTTTTGTGTATTTTTTAATCTCTCTGCCTTGTAGCTGTCTGCCTACCAATTATTGGGGCTTTTGTTAGCTCTCGCCCCAAGTTGTACAAATTTTGAGTTGGTTTTTCCCTAATTCTGTTTTTCGCAAAATCCAATTGTTCTTATTGCAGTTTTGCTTTTTACTTTAGAAGAACATATACATTGCTTTATGTAAAAATACCTGTATAATAATTAATACCAGTAAGATTGGCAACTTATTCCCTGTATTATTTTTAATTAGGTGCTCTTCGTTTTATGAGGCGGATAATTGGCCTTAAAGATGAATTTTACAATCGTTACATCACCAAGGGAAATCTTTTTGAGCCAGTTATAAATGCTCTTCTGGATAATGGAACTCGGTACAATCTGTTGAATTCAGCTGTTATTGAGTTATTTGAATTTATAAGAGTGGTAAGTTTATATTAAAAGATTCTTAGTAAATTAAAATAACTATATGTTTAGTGATGTTAATATTTTAAATTGTGAAATTCAGCATAGTATTTAAAACTGCATTTGTGCTCTATTCTTCTCAGTTGCATTTTTTTGCCAAATGTTTCAGGATATTTAGCATATTGGACATTTCCCTCAAGCATGCCATTCATGTGATCTCTGTGATCTTTTGTAAGGGTAGTGATAAAAATGAATAGAAAGATTGAAAAATAATTCCCTTGGTAGACATTGATACAAAATGCATAAAACGTAGGATGTTATCATGGAATTTTAAGTTGAAGAATCTGAGAAGTTAGGTGAACTACTTCAGCTGCCTTATTTTATAGATGAGGGCTTGAGACACCCAAAGTGATTAGCTGACCTATTCAGGTGCATTCATTTGGTTAGGAGCACAGGCAGGGCTTGAAGATATGGTGCAGCTCATCCTTGAGTCTCAGTCAGGCAACAAAAGATTTGTCATAAAAACATCTGGAGAGAGCTCTGTGTGAATACCAGGGATAAGATGAATAACTGAAGAACCGATAAGATAAATTTACCATCCCACACACTGAAATGATTCCACTGGAGGAAATGGCCACATGGTTAGAAAAAACTTGAAAAAAGAAAGTCAAAGCTAGAAATTCATTCTCTAGTTTTGCTTCTTACAAATCAGATTTGTACTGATGACACAGTATTCCCACGTAAAGATTATTTGGCTGACTAGATTGTTTTTCTTAGAGTAGTCGCTTGCCAAGAGTATGGTTTGCAAAAAGGATGAAGATAGAAGTACTGTCTTTAACCTTGGAAAAAAAGGAACATGGTTGACTAGCTCACCAAGAATCTGAACCCAGGTTCACAGTGTACTGTTCTATGAATTAGAGATTAACTTTTATATATTTTTTTCCTTTAAAATTTTTGTTGAGATATGGATAAAATGAATTGTAAGGTTCACAGCCCCATCCCTATTCCTATGATTGAATTTGTTTTTCTGAAAATAATTTTGAGTGATTGATAAATGTACATTGAATCCCAAAACTTACCTTTTTTTGTTTCGGTGTGTAACACAACTATTTTACCTAGGTTTCTAATTTTTCTCCTTTGCATATTTTTTTGATTCAGATATTCAGGGGAACTAGTTTAAAGATATAACAGTCCTTAATACAACCAGGTTATGGTATATCTTTTAAGGAAGTGGCATGTATATATCCTACCAGTATTAGTCCTGAATCACAACTTATTTATTTTTAATGATGAGCCTGCTTTGCACCCATTCATTTGCAGTGATCAGTTAAAATGGTTCATTTAGAATTTAAAATTTATTACTATCGGTTTATTTCACAAAAATTACACCACTAGAGAACTGTGGAAATATACAAGAGGAATTCAAGTTGTTTTACCAAATATGTATATGTGATATAGTCAGAGGAATCTGTTTATTAAGTAAGGCTTATCTTGTTTTGATAGTTAAACAAGGCATCATCAATAATATCTTTCAATGTTTGTTGAAAATATAATTTCAATATCTGCTTTCTAACTAGGTGTGCACTCTTGATCGGGCCATCCAGTCTCTGTCATAGCCTCAATTTTCCCTTTCTGTAAAATAGGGTTAATAAAACGTATTTTATAGAATTGTTATGAGGATCAAGTGAAATTGTATGTGATAAGCGCTTTTTAAATTGTAAAGTGCTATTATGTAAATGCAAAAAATAAACAGACAACATAAACTAAATACATTTACCTTTCAAATGTTCTTTATAGTCCCCCCAGAAGGGCTTCAGTCAATTACTTCTCCTTTTTTCCAAGTGTTCTGTGGAGTCCTGGCTCATGTATGAAGAAACTAGGACGTTTATTTTTGGAAGATGATTTTGAAAAACCTTTTTTTTGATCAGCTTTAGAACTATAAAAAATTTTTTTAAGTTTTTCTTCTAACAAGCATTGTATTATATTTGAAATATAAATTTTGTGCTTATACAGGAAGATATCAAGTCTCTTACTACACATATAGTTGAAAACTTTTATAAAGCACTTGAATCGATTGAATATGTTCAGACATTCAAAGGATTGAAGACTAAATATGAGCAAGAAAAAGACAGACAAAATCAGAAACTGAACAGGTATTGTTTAAGTATATTGCATTTATAGCCTATAAAATTATGTTCAAAATCATGTGTAGTTTGATCTTACATATGAAATTTACCCAGGAATTTTCTTTCCATCATTAGATAGTACAGGGTTGTGTAGGAGGGTAGTATATTCTCCCTACACTGAATCTTTTGTATGAAAGATGACTGCTCCATATCATAACTCAAAATAAATTTTTAGGCTGGTGTACAAACATCCTTGGAGTGTTCTCTGGTTTCTGTTTACATCTTATATCGCAACTGATGTGATTATGATATAAGTTATACTCAGTTAAAATTATTTCAGCTCCTCTTGGTTATACATATTCTCATATAATCTGGTCAGGAATTTTAAATCACTACTTAATATTTGTGATATATTTCTTACAGTGTACCATCTATATTGCGTAGTAACAGATTTCGCAGAGATGCAAAGGCATTGGAAGAGGATGAAGAAATGTGGTTTAATGAAGATGAAGAGGAGGAAGGGAAAACAGTTGTGGCACCAGTGGAAAAATCTAAGGCAGAAGATGATTTTCCAGATAGTTATGAAAAATTCATGGAGACTAAAAAGGGTATTAAAATTTTGAATTTTTGATTAGTTCATTCTCTTATTTAGTATAGAAATTATTCAGTTGTTTGTGAAGTTGTGATAATAGTTTATAAAGCATGAAAGACATGAATTTTATGCTAAATCAAAGCCTTTTAAAATTATCACCTTTTTCAAATCTGATTTTTCAAAACATTTTATGGGGCTTCCCTGGTGGCGCAGTGGTTGAGAGTCCGCCTGCCAATGCAGGGGACACGGGTTCGTGCCCTGGTCGGGGAGGATCCCACATGCCGTGGAGCGGCTGGGCCCATGAGCCATGGCCGCTGAGCCTGCGCATCCGGAGCCTGTGCTCCGCAGCGGGAGAGGCCACAACAGTGAGAGGCCCACGTACCGCAAAAAAAAAAAAAAAAAAAAGTGTTTAAAATGTTTTTCTTGAAACTTGCCATTTTGTGACTCTCTTCATTTGCTGTTTATAAATTGCATTGTCTATACTTTGCCTTCTGTGAACAGTTGTGCTTCTATTTCTATACTGAAATCTTCAATAATAATAGAGACCATATAGATCCATAGAAATTTTCCAAAGCGCTCTGTCATTTACAGCTGGAGAAACTAAGCTTAAAGAAAGAAGTACTTTACTCTTTGAAAGTTCTAAATTGTTATAAAAGTTTCATAAAGATAAAATGGCAAGGGACTTTCCTGGTGGTCCAGTGGGTAAGACTCCGTGCTCCCAGTGAAGGGGGCCCAGATTCGATCCCTGGTCAGGAACTAGATCTTGCCTGCAGGCCGCAACTAAGAAGTCCGCATGCTGCAACTAAAAAAAAGATCCTGCATGCCGCACCTGAAGATCCCAACCCGGAGCAGCCAAAACAAATAAATGTTCAAAAAAAAGATAAAATGTCAAGAGCGGAAAAGTAACAGTAAAATTTCCTGTCTTTCAAATATGTTTAACTTGTTTATAAAACTAAGATCTTACTAGTGTTTTTCAGAAGAACCAGTCACTTTAATTCTATAATTTAAATGTTTCAAAAAATTTATATCTTGAAAGGCAAAAGCATTTCCTAGACTTATATATAAGTTTATGATTTTCTTTCCCTTTTTTAAATTTATTTATTTATTTATTTACTTTTGGTTGTGTTGGGTCTTCGTTGCTGCACGTGGGCTTTCTCTAGATGTGGTGAGCGGGGGCTACTCTTTGTTGTGGTGTGTGGGCTTCTCACTGTGATGGCTTCTCTTGTTGTGGAGCAAGGGCTCTAGGTGCACGGGCTTCAGTAGTTGTGGCATGCGAGCTCAGTAGTTGTGGCTCGCAGGCTCTGGAGCACAGGCTCAGTAGTTGTGGCACACGGGCTTAGTTGCTCCGCGGCATGTGGGATCTTCCCAGACCAGGGCTCGAATCCGTGTCCCCTGCATTGGCAGGTGGATTCTTAACCACTGTGCCACCAGGGAGGTTCCTAGTTTGTGATTTTCAACGTGTGATTTTCTAAAGGCATTTCTCATTAGTTAGTGTTTCATTAATTTCTTATTACATTTTCCTTGAAACTGTTGCTACCAGCCTCACTCATTTTCCACTCATCACTGCCATAAGTTCTATTTATTTCAGCTTGGGGGATCACAAGAGCCTATTAAAATGTCCTAAGGAATAGGTACCTTTCGGTAGCCAAATTCTTCTACCTTTACTCATTACAGGCCCTGCCCTGAGTACTGTCAGAAGAGGCAGTGAGGCCATACTTGAAGTACTGCATCCAGTTAAGAAACATAATCAAAAATAGTGGCAGCCAGGGCTTCCCTGGTGGCACAGTGGTTGCGAGTCCGCCTGCCGATGCAGGGGACACAGGTTCGTGCCCCGGTCCGGAAAGATCCCACATGCCGCGGAGCGGCTGGGCCCGTGAGCCATGGCCGCTGAGCCTGTGCGTCCGGAGCCTGCACATCCGGAGCCTGTGCTCTGAAATGGGAGAGGCCACAACAGTGAGAGGCCTGTGTACCGCAAAAAAAAAAAAAAAAAAATAGTGGCAGCCAGATGTTAAAGGATAGTAGATACCTTTGTGATAAAGGAAACAGATAAAGGAACCTGGAATATTCAGGAAATAAATGACTGATAAACATGATCCTAATCATTTTCTTTAGGCATTTGGAATATTATTGACTTGTGGGAGAGATTATTAGGTTTTCACAATGAGTATGGAAGTGTAGAGTCAGTGAGTGGAAGCTGCAGAGAGACAATGAAAGGAAGAGTCAGACAGCTAGTGAGTCCTTGGAAGAGTCCTAGATATAGCAGTGTGGAATTCTAGCATACGGTGGCTGATCTGTTATATGACTCTGAAGTTTCTTTCTAATCCTGAGATTTCTAAGACTCCAGCTAATAAAGACTTGTCACTGTACACATCATGCTCTACCCTCTTAGCTCTTACAAAAAAGCAAAGGCACTGTTTTATAAGTTTTTAAATTATTGTTTTCAGATGCTTTGACTTAGCAATATTTACTGATAATTCAAATTTTTACATTTGCTTTAGCAAAGGAAAGTGAAGACAAGGAAAACCTTCCCAAAAGGACATCTTCTGGTGGCTTCAAATTTACTTTCTCCCACTCCACTAGTGCTGCTAATGGAACAAACAGTACAAACAGTAAATCTGTAGTGGCTCAGACACCACCAGCAAGTTCTAATGGATCCTCTTCCAAAACTACAAACTTGGCTACATCAGTAACAGCCACCAAGGTATGTGAAACTGCTCTACACACAAACTTCGCTTTTTTCGTCTGTAGAACTATTTCATGTTTCCTGAAGAAAATTTGGATAATAAAAATAATCTCAAAGAAGAAAAAAAGTTGCACACATTGTCATCAGAGAATATGACTGCTAACATTTGATTGATTTTTCTTCAGGTGTATGGGTTTATCTGACACAATTACAGTCTCTGTATAAGCACAGTTTTGTATCCTGCTTCCATTAATTACGAGAATTTTTCTCTGTTATTAAAACATTAATGAGGACTGTAGAATTTCATTTGATTTAGCTATATCATAGTATTTGTAAGCATCCCCTCCCCCCACCAATATTTTGGAGCACATGAGTTGATTCTGATATTTCACTGACTACTGGCATTGTTGCATTTTAAGTTATTTTCTTGGATAGATGAGTAGAACAGTGTTTTCACCCATATGGTCAAATTCCTCTCCAGAAAGGCTATACCAATTAATGTTACCGTAAGCATTGTATGAGTATGCTTGGTTCACTGCAGCTTTGGCACTGTTATTATAATGATTTTTAATCTTTACCAGTTAGGTAGAGGAGACAGTATATATCTCGTTCCTAATTGTGTCATTTGTTACTAGTAAGGTTGAATGTTAGCCTTTTGAATTTGGTCTTCTGTTAATTGTTCATAGTCTTGCCTTTTTAAAAATTGGTTTATGTCTTTTTAGTATGAGTGAGTCTTTGGTTAAGAATATTAACCTTTTTGTCATTCACATAGCAAATGTATTTCCCATTGGTTACTTTTTTCATGTAAACAAGTTTAAATTTTATATAAAACTTTTTTCTTTCATTTACATTATTATTATATGTAATATGTCCTTTTCCCCAAAAAGGAGTGGCTTAAAATAAAAAGGCATAAATAAAGGACAACTGTTAGTATAAGGTTAGAAGGACAAGAGAAGGCCATAGTAGAAAACCTAAGTGAAGTGATGCTTCTTGTTTTGAACACAGAATATAAGTCTGAGTTTATTTATTTTACAAAAATGTAGAATCTTTCTTCAGTATTGTAGCAAGGTGGGCTCTTGACTAATGATCACAGAAGTAGCATTTTCAATAGGATTCTCCTGTTTGTGAAATACAGTTTATGTTATTGAATAAGAATTTTTAAATTTTCATTTTTTGATAGGACAATTTAGTATAATATTATGACACTATATTAAGAATATTTGCTGTTGAGTTATATTGCTTGGGTTCAAATCTTGGCTGTGCCTCTTTGTGTTTGACCTTAAGTAAATTATTTAATCTCTCTGGGCCTTATTAGTTTTCTCATTTTAAACAGGGATAAAACAGCACCTCCTTTATAGGTTTGTTGTGAAGGTTTAATTATTTAATAAATATAAAGAGTTTAGAACACTATTTGGCACATTCTCAATATATACTAGCTTTTCTTTTTTTTTTTTTTTTAATCAAAGTAATATATGCACTTACTTTTAAAAGATAAATAGCATTAAAAGTATTGAAAAAAAAAACAGTCCTCTTCTACGCAGCGAAGGCTTGGAACTCTTCTAGCTCTTTCTTCTATTTCTAGTTAATATGCTAATACTGCCATATTGTTTTACCACTCCGTACCAGATCCTCACCCTTATTACTCTCTGTATCACAATTTTTGGTTAAAACAATATTTGATAACTTTATAGCTATAATAACACAAATATTCTTTATTCATTAATTTTTTTCCTGCTTTTTTCTCTTTTTTTCCCTGCTTTTTTTCTACACTGTGTTTTTCTTTATAACTTTTCTCTTTTTATAGAGTAAATAACTGTAGGGCGCGGTCAGCTAACTGCTACGCGGCAGGAAGCTGAAATAAGCTGAGTCATCCTTCCTGTGGCCACTGCGCTTGCGCTAAGTATACTAATGAGGTTTTAAAGTAGCGACCTATCCGATGCTGGCTCACAAGTCGCACCATCGGCGAAAGCCAATCACAGAGCGACACATGTTCTTAATCCCTATATAAGCAGACTGCTATAGGATTGCGGGGTCTTCCTTCCATCTTTCTTCAACCAAGCTGTGCTCCAATAAAGTGTGATACGAGAAGAATCTTGCGTGTGGCGGCTCGTTATTCTGCCGGTCAGAAACGGCTCGCCGCAAATAACCTCTCAGGTTATTTTCCACATAGTCTCCCCCTTGGAGACATCTCTCTTAAAGTCTCCCATCTTGTCCCAGCCTAGGTTGGTTCCTCTCCAGACTTGCTGCTCATCTGTTGTCTTAAGGCTGCCTCTGCCATCACACTAATACTTCCTTTTGCCTTGCTTCTTTTCTTATGTTGACTGTTTCCTGGATCTCAGGTCTCTGTTCTCTTTCTTGATTTTCCATCTCATTTTGTTGGAGCATACCCTCTCTGTTTCCTGGAAAAAGAATTCCATGAGAGATAAAGTTTGAGACCTTGCATGTATGAAGATGTCTTTATTGTATCCTCATACTTGATTGACAATTTAACTGAATGTAGAGCCAAATTAGAAATAATTTTCTTTCAAAACTTCGAGGTTATTGCTGCCAAGGATTCCAGAGACATTCTTACTCCTGATTGTGTGTGTGTGATTTTATTTGATTCTTCTTGGAAGCATTTGGGGTTTTATCTCTGTATTCTGAAATTTCAGGATGATATACTTTGGGCATTCTCAGCTAAACAGTCATGACCTTTAGTTTTGGGACATTTTATGCTCTTTCACTATAGCTTATTGTTTGGATATTGGGCCTTATAATTTTCATAATTTTTCTCTCCTATTACTCATTTTTTTGTTCTATTTTCTGGGTTATTTCCCTGAGTTTTTAATTTACTGTCCTTACAGATAATTTTTTATTTATGAACAAGCAAAATCAAGTGCGAACACAAACACATATTTCACCTTTTTTGACACTAACAGCAGATTGCCGAATACATTTGTTCTACATCTTTTGGGGGAACAGATAGAAAAATAGCAGTTGTTCTTGGAAAACTAATTAATTGCTCAGTCACTCAAGACTATCACAAAAATTTGATACTAAGCAAGATAGGAGCTCACAGAGTAAAGCACTAGTTATATTGGCTCTCAACCTTTTTCAGCAAACTGACCACATTTCTAAGTGAAGGCAAGTTCTTTATCACCAATGGTCCTTTAGCCATTTTCACCATCGTTGCTTTTCAGGTGTCCAGCAAAGTGATTCAGAGGTAGATAGATTAGATAGATAGATAGATTCTTTTTTTAGATCCTTTTCCATTATAGATTATTACAAGATGTTGAATATAGTTCCCTGTGCTATACAGTAGGTCCTTGTTGGTTATCTATTTTATATATAGTATTGTGTACATGTTAATCCCAAACTCCTAATTTATCTGTTCCCCCCCACCACCCTTTTCCCCTTTGGTAACCATAAGTTTCTTTTCTGTGTGTTAGTCTATTTCTGTTTTGTAAATAAGTTCATTTGTATCATTTTTTTTTTTAGATTCCACTTACAAGCAATATCATGATGTTTGTTTTTCTCTTCTGACTTACTTCACTTAGTATGATAATCTCTAGGTCCATCCATGTTGCCTCAAATGGCATTATTTCATTCTTTTTTATGGCTGAGTATTACTCCATTGTGTATATTTATCACGTGTTCTTTATCCAGTCATCTGTCGACGGACAGGTTGCTTCCATGTCCTGGCTATTGTAAATAGTGCTGCAGTGAACATTGTGGTACATGACTCTTTTTGAATTCTGTTTTTCTCAGGGTATATGCCCAGTAGTGGAATTGCTGGGTCATATGGTAGTTCTATTTTTAGTTTTTTAAGGAACATCCATACTGTTCTCCATAGTGGCTGCACCAATTTACATTCCCACCAATACTGTAGGACAGTTCCTTTTTCTCCACATCCTCTCCAGCATTTATTATAATGTAGACTTTCTGATGATGACCATTCTGACCAGTGTCAGATGTTACCTCATTGTAGTTTTGATTTGCATTTCTATAATAATTAGTGATGTTGAGCATCTTTTCGTGTGCCTGTTGGCCTTCTGTATGTCTTCTTTGGAGAAATGTCTGTTTAGATCCTCTGCCCATTTTTTAATTGGGTTTGTTTCTTTGATGTTGAGTTGTTTGAACTGTTTATATATTTTGGATATTAACCCCTTATTGGTCCTATCATTTGCAAATCTTTTTCCCATTCAGTAAGTTGTCTTTTCGTTTTTGCTTTGCAAAAGCTTTTAAGTTTAATTAGGTCCCATTTTTTTATTTTTGCCTTTATTTCCTTTGCTTTAGGAGACTGATCCAAAAAAATATTGCTACAATTTATGCCAAAGATTGTTCTGCCTATCTTTTCCTCTAGGAGTTTTATAGTATCTGGTTTACATTCAGATCTTTAATCCATTTCAAGTTTATTTTTGTATATGGTGTTAGAGAATGTTCTAATTTCATTCTTTTACATGTAGCTGTCCAGTTTTCCCAGCACCACTTGTTGAAGAGACTGTCTTTCAATCGTATATTCTTGCCTCCTTTGTCGTAGATTAATTGACAATAAGTGCATGGGTTTATTTCTGGGCTTTGTATCTTGTTCCATTGATCTATATGGGTGTTTTTTGTGCCAGTACCATACTGTTTTGATGACTTAGCTTTGTAGTACAGTCTGAAGTCAAGGAGCCTGATTCCTCCAGCCCCATTCTTCTTTCTCAGGATTGCTTTGACTATTTGGGGTCTTTTGTGTTTCCATACAAATTTTTAAATTTTTTATTCTAGTCCTGTTGGTAATTTGATAGGGAATGCATTGAATTTATAGTTTGCCTTGGGTGGTATGGTCATTTTAACACTGATTCTTTCATTCTTTCATGGAAAGAACACGGTGTATCTTTCCATCGGTTTGTGTCGTCTTCAGTTTCTTTCATCAGCATCTTATAATTTTCGTCACCATCGTTGATTGCTACAATCGAATTGATTGGTTCTTAAAATTAAATAGATCAGGTGATAATTTGTCTGTTTTCCTTTGGGAGGCATCCTAAAGCTCTAACATATTTTTTAAAAATCACATTCTTTGAAAATTTTATAGTTTTCAAGATCAGCGAAACAGTAGCTACTAATGAAATTTATTTATTATTTTTGGCTGCATTGGGTCTTTGTTGCTGCACATGGTCTTTCTCTAGTTGTGGCGAGTAGGAGCTAGTCTTCATTGCAGTGCACAGGCTTCTCATTGCAGTGGCTTCTCTTGTTGCGGAGCATGGGCTTCAGTAGTTGCAGCACATAGGCTTCAGTAGTTGCAGCACGTAGGCTCAGTAGTTGCGACTATCACCTTTACTGATGATTAAAAATTTTTAATCATGTTGAAGGAAGATCTATGTATTCTTTTATTTTTTTTTATTTTGCTGTGGCACTCAGGATCTTTGTTGCGGCATGCAGGATCTTTTAGTTGCAGCATACGGAACCTTTAGTTGCAGCATGTAGGCTGCAGCAACCTGCATCCTGCAGCATGCAGGATCTGGTTCCCTGACCAAGGATCAAATCCAAGCCGCGTGCATTGAGAGCATGGAGTCTTAACTGCTAGACCACTTGGGAAGTCCCATCTATGTATTCTTTATTTCATTGAGTAGAGCAGGGGTTCCCAACGCCCAGGCCTGTTAGGAACCAGGCCGCATAGCAGAAGGTGAGTGGCAGGCGAGCAAGCAAAGCTTCATCTGCCGCTCCCCATCGCTCACATTACAGCCTGAACCATCCCCCCACCCCCCATCCAAACCATGGAAAAGTTGTCTTCCACAAAACCGGTCCCTAGTGCCAAAAAGTTTGGGGCCCACTGGAGTCAAGGATAATTCTTGAATTCTGTCCCCTTAGATTTGTTAATATGATGAATTATGTTAAGTTTCCTCACTTAAAATTTGTTAATTTGTCAGTTTTAGTTCAGAAAGAGTCATTGTTTCTTCATAGGTTTTTATTATTGTTACATCAGTTGTTTTGATCCCTTCTTTCATAGTAGAAATGTTTCTCAAGTGTCTGGTGATGCTTGGATTTTCTTTCATATTAAAAAGTAAGGTAGTTTGGGATTGACATGCGCACACTGCTATATTTAAAATGGATAACAAGGACCTACAGTATAGCACAGGGAACTCTGCTCAGTTATACATATGTATATGTATAACTGAATCACTTTGCTATACACCTGTTAATCAACATTGTTAGTCAACTATACTCCAATACAAAATAAAAATAAAAACTAAGAAAAAAAAGAAAGCCTTGAGAAGTGCCTCAGTGAGGTGCTAATCTATTTATGCAGCAAAAATATAAAATAAATTCATCTGCTAGGCTCACAGCACCAAAAAAAAAAAAAAAAAGGTAGACTTTTGAACAAGACTGCCAAGACAATTCACTGAGGTAAAGAATCATCTTTTCAACATGGTGTTAGGACAACTTGGATATCTGCATTCAAAAGAATGAAGTTGGACCCTGCCCCTCACCATGTTACAGAACTTAAAGTAGACAAAAGTTTTAAATATAAGAATTAAAAGGATAAAACACTTAGAAAAAACTACACGTGTAAATATTCATGTCCTCAAATTAAGCAGTGATTTTTTTTTTTCTTTTTGTTTTTATTCACTGCAAGGCTTGCGGGATCTTAGTTCCCCAGGGATTGAGCCTGCACCCCCTGCAGTGGAAGCACAGAGCCCTAACCACTGGACCACCAGGGAATTCCCCTAGGCAGTGATTTCTTAGGTATAACACAGAAAGCACAAGTGTTACAAAAGAAAAAAACAGATAAATCAGACTTCATCAAAATTAAAAACTTCTTTGCTTCAAAGGACACTATCATACGGTGAAAAGGCAGTCCACAGAATGGGAGAAAATATATCTGATAAGGGACTGGTATCCAGAATATATAAAGAACTCTCCAGCACAACACAGCAACCTGGTTTTAAAATGGGCATTTAAAAAGATTTCTCCAAAGAAGATATACAGATGGGGCATATAAGCACATGACAAAATGGTCAGCATCATTAGTCAGGAAAATGCAAATTAGTCAGGAAAATGCAAATCAGAACCACAGCGAGATTCTACTTCACACCCACTAAAATAGCTATAATAAAACACATGGACAAAAACGTGTGTTAGTGAGAAACTGCAACTCATACATTATTGATGGGAATGTATCAATAAAATGGTGTAAATGCATTAGAATACAGTCTGGTAGTTCCCCAAAAAGTTAAATTCCACTCCTAGGTATATACTCAAGAGAACTGAAAATAATATGTCCACCCTAAAACTTGTACATGAATATTAATAGCAGCATTATTCATAATAGCCAAAAAGTGGGAACAACCCAAATGTCTATCATCTGATGAGCGGATAAACAAAATGTGATATATCCGTAACGATGAATATTATTTTGCCATAAAAAGGAAAAGCAATGAAGTACTGACACATGCTACAACATAGATGAACCCGAAAACATTATGCTAAGTGAAATAAGCCCAACACAAAAGGCCACATATTGTATGCTTCCGTTTATAAGAACTGGTCCAAAATAAGCAAATCTTTAGAAACAAAGTAGATTTGTGATTTCCTGGAGCTGGGAAGGAGGGAGGGATGGGAAGTGACTAATGGGTAGAGGTGTTGGGGGGTGGTTGTTGATGAAAACACTCTGGAATTAGTGGTAGCGGTCACACAACTTTGGGAATATACTAAAACCACTGAACTGTACACTGCACGGGGGTGAACTTTACGGTATGTGAATTATGTCTCAATTTTTAAAATAAGGCAGTTAAAAACAATGAGAAGGGCCTACTGATGTGGACTTCATATAAAAGACTAGAGCAAATGCCCTGCTCTTTTTAGGGAGTGTTAGTGGTTTGGGGTTTTTTCCCTGTGGAGCCACTTAGCTCTTACAGGCATAGCTAGTCTGCTACACCTGGTGAGTATAAGCTCACCTGCTGGTGTTCTGAGAGCCTGGATGGGAACGAAAGCTTAGAATGGAGGTGGGCGTGTCTCTGCTTGGCATGCAGAATTTACTGTTTCACACTGGCACCTTTCCCCTGCCCTTTACTGTGCCTGAAGTCCTGAAGTGCAGAGCCTTTCTGTTGCTTTTCCTTTATGGTTCGTGGTGGTAGAGGAGCCGGAATCTCCCCGTGGGGGTAGGCGTGTGGTAGGGGAACGAATTGTAGAATTGAGGACTCAGTTGTCTGTTTCACTGACTCAACTGTTAATCATCTTCCCTGCTTTCCCCAGTATTTTGGTTCCCTTACTTCGTAGTCTTTTCTGCAGTTAAGACAAGTAAGTTTGCTTCTTATTTCTATATCCCCCTGCAAACCCTTCTTTCTTGACTTCGTTCTCCATTAAAACTGAGTTATTTTGCCTCTGATTTCTTTTTCCAAAAATGTCTTAACAGCTTTCATCTGCTGTTTTCTCCTTTCCTTTTTTGTCTTTGTTGATATATTGTCAGAAACAAAAATTTTTGAAGAGAATATAATGCCTGGGAAAGCAATCTAAATGTCCAACAAGGAATTTAACTTTGGCGGTGTATCCGTACCATGGAATACTAGAGTTTAAAAGAATGAAATAGAACTTTGTGTACTAACACTGAAAGCTGATATTTGTTTAAAAGCAATACATTTATAGTTATATATTAAAAGTCTGGAACCTATCAAATTCCTCACAGTGTGCACCTGTGGATTTATAGTTCCTTTTACTTCCAATATTTCATATTTTGTATTTTTATTCTTTGTATGGTAAATATGATTTTTTAAATGTATAATATGAGTTTGTTTATGGTATATATATGTATAGATAATAGAGGTAAAATTGAAAACTAAATTGTGTAGCCGAGTGTCAGATAGAATATTTATTGATCTTATGCCAAAAATTATTTTAAATGTTAACCATTTGGAACTGAAATGTTTGTACATTATGATATATAGGATTAAAAGTAAAACTTTCCTTAATTTGCTGTGTGAATATCAGACTGGTGCCTTTTTATGCTGTAATTATGTCTTCTACTTCCTTTCGTCCAACTTGTTTGGCTTAGAAACCAAATAACAAATAATGATAACAGTAATAGTAGCTAATAGCAATTACTGAATAGTAACTACATACCAAGCACTGTGCCAAGTGCTTTACGTTTTGTTTTAAATTCAGCCACACTACTTCTTGCTTATCCAGCTTACAGTTTGTGTGTTAAGCTGAGAAAGAAGCAGAAAGATTCTCACTTAACTATTAAGTTTTATTTGATTCACAGACTTTCTGATAACTGTTTCTAGCTGCTCAGAGCCCTTTGCTGATTAATATTAGTGTTTCAGTTATATTCTGGTAAAGTGTTAATGCTAGATGCCTGGATTCTTTAGGTATGAAGCTACTTAGGTTTGAAATATGACTCATTTCAATTGTACTTGCTTATCCCCTAGAGGTCTTAAGGGTTTGAACTAGATGCAGTGTTTACAGTAGCTCTCTTAACCTGTAAGGTATGTGTACAGATTTCATGGAATTGGTTCAAATTAATGCAGACCTGAGGACATATTAATTGTCTGGGTAAAGTGTCCAGAGCTTTAATAGGATTTGCAAAGGGGTCCATTACTTATAAAAGGCCGAACACCTGAAATATCTGATCCTTTTCTTCTGGGTAGAGAGAGATAGTCCTAAATTTTTGTCATTAGTTTTTAGGAACCATTTCATGTGTTTATTATCATCAGCCATTTAAAATTATTCTTCAAAAAGCAGAAAAAACAATGATGTGTACTTAGTGATGAAATATATACATGAGGTATATATATATATATATATATATATATATATATATATATATATATATACACACATACATACACACAGAGACTAAAAGGCACCTTTTTGTCACTGGCTGGCTATCATCTCGTGTAAGGTTAGAGAAATGAACTAGTTCATCTCCAAGGTCCTTCTAGCTCCAAATGTCATGATTCTTTGTGAGTCCTACTGTTTGGAGATATTTTTCCACAGTGAAATTTTGCTGAGTTGAATTATGAGGTATCATTAAAAATCCCATAAAAAAGTTGAGGGTAACTAAGAATACCAACAGTTGTACTTATTACTAACTGTTCATAATTTCAAGCAGTTCCTTTATCAAATTCAAATATATCTGTTTCAGATACATGTGGTTAGTTTAGAAAAATGATTTCTAATACCTTTAAAAGTGACTACATTTGTACTAATTAGCTTTTTCTGTTGTTACATATGTTAATTTTTTTTTTATTCTTCATTAGGGAAGTTTGGTTGGTTTAGTGGATTATCCAGATGATGAAGAGGAAGATGAAGAAGAAGAAACATCTCCCAGGAAGAGACCTCGTCTTGGCTCATAAAATATTTACTGGGGACCCTCAACATGTGGTTGTACAAAAATGCTGCAGCTGTTCAGTGAGTTGAAAATCTGAATCAGAAAGCTTTCTCACTTGAACTTATAAATATACAAGGAATAGCAAAAGACACTCAGTATATCAGCTAGGAGAGTTTAGCTCTGTAAAAAAAAAAAAAAAACCAGGCTTCCCAGGAACTTGATCACTTGCTAGTAATTAATGGGTTTGCCTTTCAGGCTGTCAAAAAAAAGTTAGTAACCAGAACCTGGGAGATAGCTTCTCAGCAAGGGAACTCTCAGGTTTTGGGACGGTTTAGGGGAGGGACAAAGTTGATAAAATAATATTAATGCAGGGTTGCTCCAGGAGGGTTTCTGATTTAGAAACAGTTATAAAACTTCAGTTGCAAACCCAATAACATTACTTGTATAATGGTGCTGGCCATGTTGTTCTTTTAATCAGTTGCCTCTTTTTAAAAGAAATTTTTATGGAAAACAAGTTCAACTATCATAAAAAATGAAGTTAAGCTGTTGGGACCATTTCTTTGAAGATATAACAGAAATTCAGCCTTACTGGTAGGTAGAGGGAAATACACCCTGTATTACAGCACATGTTGAGTTTTCTACACCAGGAACTTTCAATGTGTATTTTGATGAAAACAAACAAGCTGGATTCAAAATGGGCAGTTTTGTTAATATAACTTTAAAATCAGCACTTTTACAGATAACAGATGCCAAGAATCAGTATGGTAGTATTCCAGAATGATTTTCTCTAGAAATGGGAGTGGACTGAACAGAAGGTTTTCAACTGCCTACCAGTACAATCTTTTGTGGAAGATACTTTGAAGTCACTTTCTGCTTTGTTAATAAAGTTGTCTCTCTCCAGAGCTGCAGGCAAGTTTTAAAGTGTAATTTGTAAAGACTAACATACAAAGAATAGTGCTGAATTAAGTGGCATTTAATATCTACAGGCCATTTTGATCCAAGAAGTTACTTCAGTGTCAGAGTATGCAGCACATGAAGCTTTTCCAAGAACTAACAAGGGTGTAATATGAAAGCTGCTTTTTTTTTTTAAGAATAAAAGCACATTCCATGTACGTAAATGAATATAAAATAATAAACTGAGGCAAACAGTTAAGAGGTTTTATTTTTAGAACAGCAAGTTAACTGTAAATATTTTAATGTTAGTTTGCTCATCTATGATCTGAGATGCTGAAGTGAGAAAAACATCCCCCAAACTACAATTTAATGCATTGGGAAGAAAAAAACCAAAAAACTAAAAATAGTAATTCCAGCTACAGCCTTCAGATCACCCTTGTAATGTGTTACGGGTCCATTTTTCCTGGAATAGCTTAAACTGAAGCAGTTTACCCTGTTTTGGAGATTTTGTAGTTAATTTTAATTTTGGCTATTGTTTGGAAGATGGGCTGTCTGTGTAGATACGAAGTATAGTTTTTCCATAAAACAGATGTTTATTTTGTATTAAAAATACCACTGTACTTGTTTTACACCATTTGTATACATGTGGTGATATTAATGCTGACCTGTAAAATTCAGGAATTAAAATGTGACCCTGTAATTCTATGTTTGTTGCTTTTGTTTGGTTTCTTGTAAATATAAGTAAACTCCATTTTGAGATGTGTCCATTTTACAATCTTTTTAAAGCCAGTAAGTTATCCATAGATATTTATTATAGACCACTGTGTCATACACCAATCTGAATGAAAGAATTCTAAACAAGGGTCAATTGCACATAGAAGGTATGCCTTGGACACATAAAGGCCCAGCACCAAAGCATCACAGCATTGGGCTTTTACCACCTCTTTGATTAAAGGTACATATATTGAAAAAGACCTTCCACCTCATAAAGGCAAGTGAATCAGGATTTAAACCAAGATCAGTAAAGTTACCATATGAATACATTTTCTTTCAAGCAAATTTTATCAAGCCCCTTCACTCTTCTTAGCTCTTATTAAATTTCCTCTTGGACTCTAATAAGCCCAACCCTAAAGCGTTTCCCTATTTACTCTTGACTCTTCCTGATTAAGTAATTTTAAGTTCCAGTAGGAAGTATTATCTTTATATATCTTATGAAGTTTCTTTAATTTTCCTTTCTGAAGAACTGCCACAAGTCTTTTAAATCATTTAAATCATCATAGGAGAAACTTTTCTTATAGCAGAAATGTGAATGTTTTGTTGAATTACAGGAAAACACTTTTCATGGTACAGATGCTCACCCACAATGATACGAAAACAAGACTTAAAAATAACCCTTGAAAGAATAACTAACTTAAGATTACACGTTAGCTGCTGTCTTAAATGTCTACCCTCAGGCAGATCAAGATTTTTATCTTTATCTTCACTCAGTGAAGCAAGCCGGAGCCCACATTTGTATGCCTGAGGTTCTCTTAAAATTATATCTGTAAACATGTATGCAATATAGAAACTATTTTTAATAAAAAGCTACATGAACAGATTTCTGTGTTTTAACCACTAGTTTTTCCAACTTGTCCATCTGTGATGAAAATGTGACAAATATAAAGTGATGCTGAGTTTTCTCTGCACGTTGAAAGTTGGAACTAATGTAATTTTGGTATCCCTTTTAAAAAGTTTATAACGATAGATTTAAGGAGATAAAATGGAATTGTAAGTTAAACTCAGGAGTGGCCCGTAACTAGAAAAGAGGGTGCTTATGGGATGACACAACACAGGAAGCTTCTGAAAGGAAGGTTTCTCTCTTACTATTTCTGGTTATTTTTTAGCAAATGGACAACAGAACACTACCCGGGATCACTGCACACACAGAAGACCTACACCCATAGCAGAATTCAGGTCAACAGGCTCAGGCAGTTGTTCCTTTATCTGTTTTAATGGTAGCTCTTCTAGAAAGAATAATAGAGTATTTTTAACATCCCCACGTCTATTTTCAAAGTCCTGTTTGCGCCTGCCTCGATGTGGGATGCTAAAATCTGTCCACCACCACCCCAGAGAACCACTCTTTTCATTAGACTGATCACCCTATATACCTGTTCACCCACAGCTACTCTAACTCACCCAGTAGTTTCCACACAGCAGCCACACATCTTTTTTAAATGAACATTTTCATCATGAACCTTCCCTGCTTTAAAACTTTTCAGTGACTTCCAACTGCCACTATAAAATGTTTAAAACCCTCACATTCCCTACAAGCCTTGCAAATCAGCACCCTACCTATCTCCAATTCTGTGTGCTAACGCCCTCCCCTCATTCTGTCTGTATGCTAGCCATACTGACAGCCGCAGGACCCTGTTTATGATAAAACACTGCCCTTTTCCCTTCTAACAAACACTTGGCTCTTCACTTGGCCCCATGAAAGCAGGGACCCTGTCGATCTACTAGGCTACTGTATCCTTAGCATGCAACACAATGCTTAGCACAAACAATGAATGAATGAATGCACTATCAGTTAGCTTTCTATATCTTCTCTCCATGAGAGAACATTATTCAGAAATTTGTATTGAACTGGTCAGCATAAGTAACTGCCTTCCCCGCCACCCTTTACCTCAAATGTTTAATAGTAACAATGTTATATTTGCATTTACAAACACAAGCATTTGAAACTAACAGGCTCTGTTTAAGGATTAAATAATTTATTTTTAAGAAATTTTGAACTGCTTTGCTAAATTGTTCTTAAAATTACTTATTAATAACTTCTTCTTTAAGTTTCTCTGCAAGCAATCTCCTCTTTAGTAATGTTTGCTTCTCCTCTGCTGTCATTTCTGGTTTCTCTGTCATTTCCTTAAAAAAAAAAATAAAAGAAAAAAAATTGGCTACAGTAGAATAAGATGGGTTCATTTTCTAAAATTCCTAACATACTGCCTTGAACAAATATTAGAACATTCAGTAAATTTTTTAAAAAAGCCACACATGGACTGAGTTCCCTAAATCTCTTCTTTGTAAAAATCTCTTCTTGGGGAAGCCTTCTAGAGGTGGTGGCTAGGGTACTGATGCTGCTCTATGATAAAATATTTCAAAAGGCTCAGGTAAAACAGACGGCTGACCCTTCAGTGCTCAGAGCAGGGCAAGTAAAGAATGATAAAACTGCTACCATTTCTACTTCACAAAATCCTCCTATCACAACCATCTCACTGCCTAGAAAAGACTTATTATCAGGTGCTACACTAACAAGGAGGTTAATATGAATAGATCTACAAGAGCACATATGTTGATTTTGAGAATCCCATCCGTAGATTTGCAAATTTTCTCATACTAGAGCTAGCCATACCTCTACCTCCCCAGCAGGTTTTCCTTTCTGCTCCGAATTTTGTATGTGCTTAGTCCTCATATCCTTTCTCATGGACATCAACTTATCTCTCTTCTGCTTCAGATAGTGTTCTCGTTGCCGGAGCTCTTCTGTTCCAAGTGTTGATAAATTCTGGGTCAAATAAGAGAAGGAAAAATCAAGTCTGCGTAAGTGGCACAGATACCCACTGACTGATTAAATTAGAAGTTTGAGTCCAAGACCGCAACAAAAGCCAAGTGTGTATGGCTGTTTACATTGTTTGTTCATAGTACTTTATCATTTTGCTCATAGTTCTTAAAAAGCAATATTTTTTACTTACTGCTATTGGTCCCTCAATGTTTGCATGTTCAAAGCCAGGAATCTTCAGGTCTTTTTGTGGGAGGGAGGAACTTTCAGGCAACGTTTCCAGCTTTCTTGCCAAAGTTTGTACTGACTGATCAGCAGAATGCACTTTAACTTCTGGCAGTAATCAGACAGAGACCAATTAGAATATTATAAGAAATATTAAGTTATTACACTAGGTTCACCAAAATGAGCTAGTGGTAATAATACTTTGGTCTTTCTCATACTCATTCGCTCAGCATGCATTGATTCAGTGCCTGCATTGTGCTAGGCACTGGGTGAGAACAATAAATGTGGTCCCTGTCCTCAAGGAGCTTGAACTACAGTTCTTGTGAATAATGACATTTCAACAAATAAATACCAAGCTCCTGCTGTTTGGTACTATAGCTACAAAAAGATATAATTCTTGTCTAAAGATCAGAACTGCAGTAAAATGTAATACAAGGTTGCCATACAAGCCAAATAAACAGTGCACTAAAATCCCTTACTTACAATGTAATTGGCTTTCAAACTTTTGCTTGCAGGCAAAAACTGTAATAAGCTATAATTTTTTGTATTGGAGGAATAAGTGCCAGTAATATCAATAATTTGTACTACATACTGAAGATAACTATAAACCTACTAACATATTTAAAAAATGAAGATTTTAAAGTAAGTAGAACGGGGAGATCAGCTTGGTGCTTTGTGATGACATAGAGGGATGGGATAGGAAGGGTGGCATGGAGACTCAACAGGGAGGGGATATGAGGATATATGTATACATATAGTTGATTCACTTTATTGTACAGCAGAAACTAACACAACATTATAAAGCAGTTATACTCCAATAAAGATGTAAAAAACTACATAAATACAGTAAGTAGAACTTGGAAGCGGATATAACATGAGTACTCAGTACCTTCCAGTTATTTGGTGACTGTGCCAAGAGACAGGATTAACATGCTAATTGCTTTTGAGACATCTTTTATTATAAGATAAGGTGGGTTTTTTTTAAGATAAAACATTTTCACTGTAATACATGGACTATGAAAGACAGCTGGTGAGACAAGCAAAGACATAAAAATAATGCCAAGAACTAAAAGCATCATGGGAGAACATGATATTCATGTCTCTAAATGATTAAAAATCCAGCATGGTAAAACCAGAAATAGAACTTTGCAGGAGCAAGAAACTTGCCCAAGGATCACTGCTTTAGCACAGGGTGAGTGGACTGACTGCAGTGCCAGGGAAGTTAGAAGAAGAAAAAGCTCTCCAGGCTCTTGGACAGAAAGGGAAGTCTCCCTGGAAGAGATGAGGCTGCCGCTAACACTCCAACCAACCTAGACAGGGAACTAGCTCAGAACTAACTTAAACAGAAATGAAGATGAGCTTCAACAAGTTGGTCAAAATATGCAGACAAAATTAAACATGCCATTCATATGATGGTGACTTTAAGCAGTAGTGGGCTTAGCCCCCAAATATGGAACCACAGAGCTGGGGACGAGACAGTAAAATTCTGCGGAGGGGGGAATCCCAGGCACATAAGCATTTATATTCAATTCATGTACTTGGTCTGGACAGTTCCTTGACTTTGTTGGTTATGAACACCTTTTATATTCTAACTAGAGAGAAAAGTACCTGAAGCCAAACTACTTAACTTCTCTGATTTCTAAGAATGGAGAATCGGAAAGCCAGCTAGCTTAAAGAAAGATCATCTCATCACTGGCAACCCTGCGTCAATCTGAGAACAGATGCTATCCATTTCCAGCAGGAACCAGGGAAAGACATGAGCAAAGGGATAAGCAGGAGGTCAAACACCTTTATGATTACTCCCACATTAGGCCTTTCTCATGGGCACTTTGTATGCAGTGATTGCCCGTAATATCAGATATACTCATTTTTCTAAAAAAATAGAATAGTTTTTAAAAATTAAAATCATTACTTTTGAAATTATCTGCCAGTTTCTCTACCGCTAATGTGCATAACTGAGTTACAAATGGCTTGAGATTAAGTTTTCTATAATAGTTTCACTTAATAGTCAGATAAGCAAATGTATTCAAATTATGTCAGACGCAAGATTAGAACAGTATATGTACTTAGGTCTATATAAAACAAAAAGCTAAGTTTGGGCCAGCAAATTTTAAAAGCACTCAAACAAATCTAAAGCAGGTGCTTTCACAGACATAATTCAAATGAGGTTATTCTACTCAGAACCTGCAGAATATGAAAAAAAGAAAAGGAATTATTAGATTTGCTAGGAAGGAAAAAGCCAGATAACTTCATAAACCTGCTTCTGTTTCATATGCCCCATTGTTTTATCAACTAAGCATTTAGATCCTTAAAACACTGGATACACAACAAGCCTATCTATCTCAATTATAAAACTTCTACAAAGTGTAGAAAAACACAAGATTTGGAGTCAGAAGACCAAGGTAAGTCACAGTTTCACTATTTAAGAGCTCAGTGATTTTGGACCTCATTCAAGTTCCTTGAATTTCTTATTTTAAAAAAATAAAAGAAAAATAAGGACCATAATATCTACCTCACAGAGTTATGCGTTTTTTTAATTGATAAAAGGACATGCACCTAAAAACCATAGAAATCCATTAAAAAAATGAAGTAAATTCATGATCATGATTCAAGTTCTGTTTCAGAATTACCTGTCTTCTTATAAAGGAAATCAGAAAACATATACTGAAAATGATTCGCTGCATAGTGAACAAGATCATCCACTAACATTTCCCACAAGGATTCTCATCAATTTTGGTTTCAACAATAGTTTCTGACAACTTCTAGATAAATTGGCTACCTGTTGTTTTCTAATTGTGTTTTAATTCAGTAGGAAAATATTATCTTTCCCTCTTCAGCTTCTAACTCTCAAACACCATGTAATTATGGTCAAGGAAGAGAGTACCAAATGTTATGTGAACATACCTTGAATGCTGTAGTCATGGCATAAAGCCTGGGGGCTTCCCCAAGGAATTTTGATCACGGCTCTGGGTTCCAAGCTTCACTTAGAAATTTGGGGGCTACGCCCTCTCTGTCAGCTATCTCCTACAAGCAACCACTTTAGCTAAATTCACAAAGAACATTAAATACCAATGGCCACTTTTTGAGGGTGAACTATGTATGAGAAAGTAACACACTCTTTACAGTGTTTATGTATGCATATTATTCAGAAATTTCAGTACATTTCAACCTTACCTGAGGGTGGGTGTGCAAAATGTTCACCATTCCCTTGGGAAATATTCATTTTTGCTGTTTCATTGGCATGCATCGGAGGCTCTTCTGTTTTAGCCTCTGATAGCTTCAGGAATCAACAATATAATTTAAAAAATACTTTAGATTAATTCTGAATAATTCACTACTTAAGGGATTCATACACATTAGTTTAAAAAATTATTGTCTACTGAATGGATAATAAATCAGAGATTCTATTTTTCCAAAGTTTTTAAGATGTTTCCACCATTTTTTATCTTCTACTTTTGAGGTAGGTAAACATTCTCATTTCCAATCATGCAGTGCTAAGAATAACTAGTTTGGTTAAGACTTTGGATTCAGAAAGAAGTGAGTTCAAACCTAGGCTTCACTCTTACTACTCATGTGACCTTGACCAAGACACCAAGAAATACTCTAAAAGAAATAAAATCACTGATTAATAAGGTGCTTTTTCACTTAAAATAATCTAAAAAATATAATAATAATACCACTACTATGATATGCCTGAAGCAACCACAAACTGGTTTACAGGTATACCTCATTTTATTGCACTTCAATTTATTGTGTTTCACAGACATCCCATTTTTTTACAAATTGAAGGTTTGTGGCAACTCTGCATCAAGCAAGTCTATCAGTGTCATTTTTCCAACAGCATTGCTCATTTCATGTCTCTGTGTCACATTTTGGTAATTCTTGCAATATTTCAAATTTTCATTATTATATTTGTTATAGTGATCAGGGATCAGTAATCTTTGATGTTACTATTGTAACTGTTTGGGAGCACCACAAACCAAACCCATGTAAGACGGTGAAACTTGATAGATGAAAGTTGTGTGTGCTCTAACTGCTCCACTGACCACCTGTCCCCTCATTTCTCTCCCTCTCCTCAGACCTCCCTATTCCCTGAGACACAAGAATGTTGAAATTAGGCCAATTAATAAACCTACAGTGACCTCTAAGTGTTCAAGTGAAAGGAGAATCACGGGTCTCTCACTTTAAATCAAAAGCTAGAAATGATTAAGCTTAGTGAGGAAGGCATGTCGAAAGCTGAGATAGGAGAGCCTTCAAGATGGCAGAAGAGTAAGACATGGAGATCACCTTCCTCCCCACAATACATCAGAAATACATCTACATGTGGAACAACTACTACAGAACACTGGCAGAAGACCTCAGACTTCCCAAAAGTCAAGAAATTCCCCATGTACCTGGGTAGGACAAAAGAAAAAAGAAAACACAGGGACAAAAGAATAGGGACGGGACCTACACCTCTGGGAGGGAGCTGTGAAGGAGGAAAAGTTTCCACACACTAGGAAACCCCTTCACTGGCGGAGATAGGGAGTGGCAGAGGGGAAGCTTCGGAGCCACGGAGGAGAGCACAGCAACAGGGGTACAGAGGGCAAAGGAGTGGGGTTGGCTGCATGAACACAGCCTGAAGGGGCTAGTGCGCCACAGGTAGATGGGAGGGAGTCTGGGAAAAAGTTTGGAGCTGCCTAAGAGGCAAGAGACCCTTGTTTCCGGGTACATGAGGAGAGGGGATTCAGAGCACCGCCTAAATGAGCTCCCGAGATGGGCGCAAGCCACGGCTATCAGAGCCGACACCAGAAACGGGCATGAGACGCTAAGGCTGCTGCTGCCGCCACCAAGACGCCTGTGTGTGAGCACAGGTCACTATCCACACCCCTCTTCCGGGGAGCCTGTGCAGCCCGCCACTGCCAGGGTCCCGTGATCCAGGGGCAACTTCCCCGGGAGAACGCACGGCGCGCCTCAGGCTGGTGCAACATCACTCCAGCCTCTGCCACCGCAGGCCCGCCCCGCACTCTGTGCCCCTCTCTCCCCCCAACCACCGGCCTGAGTGAGCCACAGCCCCCAAATCAGCTGCTCCTTTAACCCCGTCCTGTCTGAGCAAAGAACAGACGCCCTCAGGCGACCTACACACAGAGGCAGGGCCAAATCCAAAGCTGAACCCCTGGGCTGTGCGAGCAAAGAAGAGAAAGGTAGGGATTCCCTGGTGGCGCAGTGGTTGAGAGTCCGCCTGCCTATGCAGTGGACACGGGTTTGTGCCCTGGTCTGGGAGGATCCCACATGCCGCAGAGCGGCTGGACCTGTGAGCCATGGCCACTGAGCCTGCGCGTTCGGAGCCTGTGCTCCGCAACGGGAGAGGCCACAGCAGTGAGAGGCCCGCCTACCGCAAAAAAAAAAAAAAAAAAAAAAAGAAGAAGAAGAGAAAGGGAAATCTCTCCCATCAGCCTCAGGAGCAGCGGATTAAATCTCCACAATCAACTTGATGTACCCTGCATCTGTGGAGTACCTGAATAGACAACGAATCATCCCAAATTGGGGCAGTGGACTTTGGGAGCAACGATTTTTTTTTTTCCCTTTTTTCTTATTCTGAGTGTGTATGTGTATGCTTCTGTGTGTGACTGTCTGTATAGCTTTGCTTTTACCATTTGTCCTATGGTTCTGCCTGTCCGTTTTTTGGGGGGTTTTTTTAGTATAGTTTTTAGCACTTGTTATCATTGGTGGATTTGTTTTTTGGTTTGGTTGCTCTCTTCTCTCTTTTTATTACTTTTTTTAAAATTATTTTTTACTTTAATAACTTTATTTTATATTATTATTATATTTTTCTTTCTTTCTTTCTACCTTTTATTCTGAGCTGTGTGGATGACACGGTCTTGGTGCTCTGGCCGGGTGTCAGGCCTGTACCTCTGAGGTGGGAGAGCCGAGTTCAGGACATTGACCCACCAGAGACCTCCCAGCTCCACATAATATCAATCGGCGAGAGCTCTCCCAGAGATCTCCATCTCAACGCGAAGACCCAGCTCCACTCAACAACCAGCAAGCTACAGTGCCAGACACCTGATGCCAAACAACTAGCAAGACAGGAACACAACCCCACCCATTAGCAGAGAGGCTGCCTAAAATCATAAGGTCACAGACACCCCAAAACACACCACCAGACTCGGTCCTGCCCACCAGAAAGACAAGATCCACTCTCATCCACCAGAACACAAGTACCAGTCCACTCCACCAGGAAGCCTCCACAACCCAATGAACCAACCTTAGCCACTGGGGGTAGACACCAAAAACAATGGTAACAACGAACCTGCAGCCTGCGAAAAGGAGACCCCAAACACGGTAAGTTAAGCAAAATGAGAAGACAGAGAAACACACAGCAGATGAAGGAGTAAGGTAAAAACCCACCAGACCTAACAAATGAAGAGGAAATAGGCAGTCTACCTGAAAAAGAATTCAGAATAATGATAGTAAAGATGATCCAAAATCTTGGAAATAGAATGGAAAAAATACAAGAAACGTTTAACAAGGAACTAGAAGAAATAAAGAGCAAACAAACAATGATGAGCAACACAATAAATGAAATTAAAAATTCTCTAGAAGGAATCAATAGCAGAGTAACTGAGGCAGAAGAACGGATAAGTGACCTGGAAGATAAAATAGTGGAAATAACTACTGCAGAGCAGAATAAAGAAAAAAGAATGAAAAGAATTGAGTACAGTCTCAGAGACCTCTGGGAAAACATTAAATGCACCAACATTCGAAGTATAGGGGTCCCAGAAAAACAAGAGAAAAAGAAAGGGACTGAGAAAATATTTGAAGAGATTATAGTTGAAAACTTCCCTAATATGGGAAAGGAAATAGTCAATCAAGTCCAGGAAGCACAGAGAGTCCCATACAGGATAAATCCAAGGAGAAACACACCAAGACACATATTAACCAAACTATCAAAAATTAAATACAAAGAAAAAAGTATTAAAAGTAGCAAGGGAAAAACAACAAATAACATACAAGGGAATTTGCATAAGGTTAACAGCTGATCTTTCAGCAGAAACTCTGCAATCCAGAAGGGAGTGGCAGGACATATTTAAAGGGGTGAAACGGAAAAACCTACAACCAAGATTACTCTACCAAGCACGGATCTCATTCAGATTCGATGGAGAAATTAAAACCTTTACAGACAAGCAAAAGCTGAGAGAGCTCAGCACCACCAAACCAGCTTCACAACAAACGCTAAAGGAACTTCTCTGGGCAGGAAACAAAAGAGAAGGAAAAGACCTGCAAAAACAAACCCAAAACAATTAAGAAAATGGTAATAGGAACATACATATCGATAATTACCTTAAATGTAAATAGATTAAATGCTCCAACCAAAAGACATAGACTGGCTGAATGGATACAAAAACAATACCTGTATATATGCTGTCTACAAGAGACCCACATCAGACCTGTGGACACGTACAGACTGAAAGTGAGGGGATGGAAAAAGATATTCCACGCAAATGGAAGTCATAAGAAAGATGAAGTAGCAATTCTCATATCAGACAAAATAGACTTTAAAACAAAGACTATTACAAGAGACAAAGAAGGACACTACATAATGATCAAGGGATTGATCCAAGAAGAAGATATAACAATTGTAAATATTTATGCACCCAACACAGGAGCACCTCAATACATAAGGCAAATGCTAACAGCCATAAAAGGGGAAATCGACAGTAACACAATCATAGTAGTGGACTTTAACACCCCACTTTCACCAATGGACGGATCATCCAAAATGAAAATAAATAAGGAACACAAGCTTTAAATGATACATTAAACAAGACGGACTTAGTTGATATTTATAGGATATTCCATCCCAAAACAACAAAATACACTTTCTTCTAAAGTGCTCATGGAACATTACCCAGGATAGATCATATCTTGGGTCACAAATCAACCCTTCGTAAAATTAAGAAAATTGAAATCGTATCAAGTATCTTTTCTGACCACAATGCTATGAGACTAGATATCAATTACAGGAAAAAATCTGTAAAAAATACAAACACATGGAGGCTAAACAATACACTACTTAATAACCAAGAGATCACTGAAGAAATCAAAAAATACCTAGAAACAAATGACATGAAAACATGACAACCGAAAACCTATGGGATGCAGCAAAAGCAGTTCTAAGACAGAAATTTACAGCAATACACTCCTACCTTAAGCAACAAGAAATATCACAAATAAACAACCTAACCTTACACCTAAAGCAATTAGAGAAATAACAAAAAAAAAACCCCAAAGTTAGCAGAAGGAAAGAAATCATAAAGATCAGATCAGAAATAAATGAAAAAGAAATGAAGGAAACAATAGCAAAGATCAATAAAACTAAAACCTGGTTCTTTGAGAAGATAAACAAAATTGATAAACCATTAGCCAGACTCATCAAGAAAAAAAGGGAGAAGACTCAAATCAATAGAATTAGAAATGAAAAAGGAGAAGTAACAACTGACACTGCAGAAATACAAAGGATCATGAGAGATTACTATAAGCAACTATATGCCAATAAAATGTACAACCTGGAAGAAATGGACAAATTCTTAGAAATGCACAAACTTGTGAAACTGAACCACAAAGAAATAGAAAATACAAACAGACCAATCACAGGCACTGAAATTGCGACTGGGATTAAAAATCTTCCAACAAACAAAAGCCCAGGACCAGAGGGCTTCACAGGCAAATTCTATCACATATGTAGAAAAGAGCTAACACCTATCCTTCTCAAACTCTTCCAAAATATACCAGAGAGAGGAACACTCCTAAACTCATTCTACGAGGCCACCATCACCCTGATACAAAAACCAGACAAAGATGTCACAAAGAAAGAAAACTACAGGCCAGTATCACTGATGAACATAGATGCAAAAATCCTCAACAGAATACTAGCAAACAGAATCCAACAGCACATTAAAAGGATCATACACCATGAACAAGTGGGGTTTATCCCAGGAATGCAAGGATTCTTCAATATATGCAAATCAATCAATGTGATACACCATATTAACAAACTGAAGAATAAACACCATATAATCATCCCAATAGATGCAGAAAAAGCTTTTGACAAAATCCAACACCGATTTATGATAAAAAACCCTCCAGAAAGTAGGCACAGAGGGAACTTACCTCAACATAATAAAGGCCATATATGACAAACCCACAGCCGACATTGTCCTCAATGGTGAAAAACTGAAACCATTTCCTCTAAAATCAGGGACAAGACAAGGTTGCCCACTCTCACCACTATTTTTCAACATTGCTTTGGAATTTTTAGCCACAGCAATCAGAGAAGATAAAGAAATAAAAGGAATCTAAATTGGAAAAGAAGAAGTAAAGCTGTCACTGTTTGCAGATGACATGATACTATACATAGAGAATCCTAAAGACGCTACAAGAAAACTACTAGAGCTAATCAACGAATTTGGTAAAGTAGCAGGATACAAAATTAATGCACAGAAACCTCTTGCATTCCTATACACTAACAATAAAAAATCTGAAAGAGAAATTAAGGAAACACTCCCATTTACCAATGCAAAAAGAATAAAACACGTAGGAATAAACCTACCTAAGGAGACAAAAGACCTGTATGCAGAAAACTATAAGACACCGATGAAAGAAATTAAAGACGATACAAACAGATGGAGAGATGTACCATGTTCTTTGACTGGAAGAATTAACATTGTGAAAATGACTATACTACCCAAAGCAATCTACAGATTCAGTGCAATCCCTATCAAACTACCAATGGCGTTTTTCACAGAACTAAAACAAAAAATTTCACAATTTGTATGGAAACACAGAAGACCCCGAATAGCCAAAGTAATCTTGAGAAAGAAAAACGGATCTGGAGGAATCAGGCTCCCTGACTTCAGAGTATACTACAAAGGTACAGTAATCAAGACAGTATGGTACTGGCACAAAAACAGAAACATGGATCAATGGAACAGGATAGAAAACCCAGAGATAAGCCCACACACATATGGTCACCTTATTTTTGATAAAGGAGCCAAGAATATACAATGGAGAAAAGACAGCCTCTTCAGTAAGTGGTGCTGGGAAAACTGGACAGCTACATGTAAAAGAATGAAATCAGAACACTCTCTAACACCATACACAAAAATAAACTCAAAATGGATTAAAGACCTAAATGTAAGGCCAGACACTATAAAACCCTTAGAGGAAAACATAGGCAGAACACTCTATGACATAAATCACAGCAAGATCCTTTTTGACCCACCTCCTAGAGAAATGGAAATAAAACCAAAAATAAACAAATGGACCTAATGAAACTTCAAAGCTTTTGCACAGCAAAGGAAACCATAAACAAGACAAAAAAACAACCCTCAGAATGGGAGAAAATATTTGCAAATGAAGCAACTGACAAAGGATTAATCTCCAAAATTTACACGCAGCTCATACAGCTCAATATCAGAAAAACAAACAACCCAATCCAAAAATGGGCAGAAGACCTAAATAGACATTTCTCCAAAGAAGATATACAGATTGCCAGCAAACACATGAAAGAATGCTCAACATCATTAATCTTTTTTTTTTTTTTTGCGGTACGTGGGCCTCTCACTGTTGTGGCTTCTCCCGCCGCGGAGCACAGGCTCCAGACGCGCAGGCTCAGCGGCCATGGCTCACGGGCCCAGCCGCTCCGCGGCATGTGGGATCTTCCCAGACCGGGGCACGAACCCGCGTCCCCTGCATTGGCAGGCGGACTCTCAACCACTGCGCCACCAGGGAAGCCCAACATCATTAATCTTTAGGGAAATGCAAATCAAAACTACAATGAGGTATCACCTCACAGCAGTCAGAATGGCCATCATCAAAAAATGTACAAACAATAAACGTGGAGAGGGTGTGGAGAAAAGGAAACCCTCTTGCACTGTTGGTGGGAATGTATATTAATACAGCCACTATGGAGAACAGGAGGTTCCTTAAAAAACTAAAAATAGAACTACCATATGACCCACAATCCCACTACTGGGCATATACCCTGAGAAAACCATAATTCAAAAAGTCATGTACCACAATGTTCATTGCAGCTCTATTTACAATAGCCAGGACATGGAAGCAACCTAAGTGTCCATCAACAGATGAATTGCTAAGGAAGATGTGGCACATATACAATGGAATATTACTCAACCATAAAAAAAATCGAAATTGAGTTATTTCTAGTGAGGTGGATGGACCTAGAGTCTGTCATACAGAGTGAAGTACGTCAGAAAGAGAAAAACAAATGCCGTAGGCTAACACATATATATGGAATCTAAAAAAAAAAAAAAAGTGGCCACGAAGTACCTAGGGGCAGGACGGGAATAAAGACGCAGACCTACTAGAGAATGGACTTGAGGACACAGGGAGGGGGAAGGGTAAGCTGTGACAAAGTGAGAGAGTGGCATGGACACATATACACTACCAAACGTAAAGTAGACAGCTAGTGGGAAGCAGCCGCATAGCCCAGGGAGACCAGCTCGGTGCTTTGTGACCACCTAGACAGGTGGGATAGGGAGGGTGGGAGGGAGGGAGACTCAAGAGGGAGGAGATATGTGGATATATGTATATGTATAGCTGATTCACTTTGTTATACAGCAGAAACTAACACACCATTGTAAAGCAATTACACTCCAATAATGATGTTAAGAAAAAAGGAAGCTGAGATAGGCCAAAGGTTAGGCCTCTTGTACCAAACAGTTAGCCAAGTTGTGAATGCAAAGGAAAAGCTCTTGAAGGAAATTAAAAGTGATACTCCAGTGAACACATGAATGATAAGAAAGCGAAACAGCCTTATTGCTGATATGGAGAAACTCTTAGTGGTCTGGATAAAAGATCAAACCAGCCACAACACTCCCATAAGCCAAAGCCTAATCCAGAGCAAGTCTTTAACTCTCTTCAGTTCAAGCCTTTAACTCTCTTCAGTTCTATGAAGGCTGAGAGATGTGAGGAAGATGCAGAAGAAGAGTGTGAAACTAACAGAGGGTGGTTCATGCGGCTGAAGGAAAGAAGCTGTCTCTGTAACACAAAAGTACAGGATGAGGCAGCAAGTGCTTATGCAGAAGCTGCAGCAAGCTATCCAGAAGATCTCACTAACAAAATTAATGAAGGTGGTTACACTAAACAACAGATTTTCAATGCAAATGAAACAGCCTACTACTGGAAGGAGAGGCCATATAGGACTTTCCTAGCTGGAGAGGATAAGTCAGTGCCTGGCTTTAAAGCTTCAAAGGACAGGTTCTCTTATTAGGGGCTAATGCAGCTGGTGACTTGAAGTTGAAGCCAATGCTCATTTACTGTTCTGAACATCATAAGGCCCTTAAGAATTATGCTAAATCTACTCTCCCTGTGCTCTATCAATGGAACAACAAAGCCTGGATTACAGCACATCTGTTTACAACATGGTTTACTGAATATTTGAAGCCCACTGTTGTGATCTACTCCTCAGAAAAAAAAGATTCCTTTCAAAATATTAACTACTCATTGACAATGCACCTGGATACCCAAGAGCTCTGATGGAGGTGTACAACAAGATTCATGTTGTTTTCACGCCTGCTACACAACATCCGTTCTACATCTCATGGATCAAGGAGTAATTTCAACTTTCAAGTCTCATTCTTTAAGCAATACATTTCGTAAGGCTATAGCTGCCACAGATGATGATTTCTCCAATGGATCTGGGCAAAGTCAATTGAAATCCTTCTGGAAAGGATTCACAGTTCTAGATGCCATTAAGAACATTCATGATTCATGGAAAGAGGTCAAAATATGAACATTAACAGGAATTTAGAAGAAATTGATTCCAACCCTCATGGATGACTTAGAGGGCTTCAAGATTTCAGTGGAGGAAGTTTTGCAGATGTGGAGGAAACAGCAAGAGAACCAGAATTAAAAGTGGAGCCTGGAGATGTGCCTGAATTGGTGCATTCTCATGATAAAACTTGAATGGATGAGGAGTTACTTCTTATGGATGAGCAAAGAGAGTGGTTTCTTGAGATGGAATCTGCTCCTGGGGAAGATGCTGTGAAGATTATTGAAATGACACCAAAGGATTTAGAATATTACACAAATTTAGTTGATAAAGTAGCAGCCAGGTTTGAGAAGATTGACTCCAATTTTGAAAGAAGTTCTACTGTGGGTAAGATGCCATCAAACAGCACTTCATGCTACTGTGAGATTGTTCATGAGAGGAAGAGTCAAATAATGCGACAAACTTCATTGTTGTCTTATCTTAAGAAACTGCCACATCCACCCCAACCTTCAGTAACCACCACCCTGGTCAGTCAGCAGCCATCGACATCGAGGCAAGGCCCTCCACCAGCAAAAAGATTACAGCTTGCTGAAGGTTCAGATGATGGTTAGCATTTTTTAGCAATAAAATAATATTTTTCTTTTTCCTCTTTGGCCGCACCACACAGCATGTGGGATCTTAGTTCCCCGACCAGGGATCGAACCGGCGGCCCCTGCAGTGGAAGTGCAAAGTCTTAACCTCTGGACCACCAGGGAAGTCCCAGCAATAAATATAATTTTTAATGAAGGTATGTACATTGTTTTTTTAGACATAATGCTACTGCACAATTAATAGACTACAGTATAGTGTAAACATAACCTTTATATGCACTGGGAAACCAAAATACTTTTGTGACTTATTTCATTGCCATCTTCGCTTTATTGCAATAGTCTAGAACCGATCTCACAACATCTCTGAGATATGCCTGTATTTCCATTTCTAAAATGGGATACTGTATTTAAACCAAAGAGATCGTTTAAATCTTGGAAAGAACCAAGTAAACTGATACTTCATTTTTCCTTAAAAACAGGAAAATCCAATCACATGTAACTTTTCAGGTAATTCATGAATACCTAAATCATAAGTCTCTATATGTTGAGTGATGGAAACATGAAGACTGAAATTATTATCAGCTCTACTTTTGTGTGCTTGAAAATTTCCATTAAAAGAAGTCTAAAAAAACCATACGCCCCAAAACATATTATTATTCAAGAAGCCTGATATAGTTTATATATAAATCAGAAAGTCAATACTACTGTCTTTTTGTGTGTGTGTCTCTGGCCACATCGCCCGGCCTGTGGGATCTTAGTTCCCCAACCAGGGATCAAACCGGCACCGCCTGCCGTGGAAGTGCGAAGTCTTAACCTCTGGACCACCAGGGAATTCCCAGTACTACTGTCTTCTGAGAGCAGTTTTGAACGAGTTTCTGTTCTATACTCCTACATTAAAAAATATTATTATCTATGAATTTCACCTCCATTTACTAAAAGGAGATTTACTCAAAGATACATAAATCCCCTCTAAATCCTAAAACATCTCTCTTTTGCTCTTCATTGGTTACCTTGGAGTAAAATAGGTTTTTTCAAATATAGTAAATGATACAAGCAGGTATCACAGTCATTGAAGGAAAAAAAGGAAAATGACTTTCAAGCAACTGAGAATTAGTTTATATTAGGTTTCACTCTCCCTTCAGGGAGATTTGAGAAAATGTGGAAAGAGAAGCAGCTAGAAAAGGGGGGAGGAAAAAATAAATATTATCTTCCCTCACCTCAGCCAGATACATGTTTAATTGATCCTTAGGAAAGATTAGGCCCTTTATGGAAACAGTTCTTAATGAAAGAGGAGTATGCCAGGAAACGTGAAACTGAATCATTCTGCTTCAAGCTGGCAATGTTAAAGTCTACAAGGGACCCTCAGTATTAGCTGCAGATGGTGTTTCAAAATAGTAAAGGAATCAAGGTGAGTGGGGAAGTAAAATGTTTTTCTTAATCCTCTTTTATTCATAAAATTAAGGGGAATTTCTATTAAAAATTCCCCAAAATCTGAATGGTATTACATACAGTTTTTTTGGAGTGAACAATCTCATTCTTTATCGGGAATTTAAAAGGTAGGTCGCTGGATGAATTATAAAGTGAATAAAGTTATAAAGTTAAGTATAAATGCTCAGAATTGCCAAGAAAATATAAATACTCTGAGGAACTGTGTCGTTCCACCTAAGCTTAAACTTTAATAGAAAACCCAGGTGTAAACCTAAGGGATAACAGCAATGAAATATTTCTATTATATTAATATGTTTTGTAGGCACCTGCTTTTTACTCTTTCTTTCTTCCTCCTGGTCATATTCTTCTTTCGATTTTCTGAAATATACAAAAATAAAGTAGAAAAGTAAACTTTCTCTTTTGGTCAAAGAACAAATATTCAACAAGAAACATGCTAAACCTAAGCTTACAATATGTGCAAGAAATTTTGGAAACAAAGATGGAAATAATCAGGTTTAACTTAAAGCAGCTTACAATCAACTGAGAAAGACATACATAGGCATAAACAGCATAATATAGTTAGCCACATAAAATACAGGTTTACCTATTTCCTCTGGAGATGTGAAGGACCCCTAGCTGAACAAAGATCAACAGGTTTGAAATCCTAAACCCAAATCTGAATGGCAAATCTCATGAATATGGACTTCGATCTCTCTCTTTAGACTGATCAGTTACATTCCTCCTAAGATCCATTTCTCCCCTCATTCTAGTTTTTCCATGGCATCTGAGCTACCACACAGCTCTCCTGATGCCATTATGCCAAAGCCCTATCAGCTTTTGTAAACTGCTCACTGAGGGAAGTCTGATTTAGGAAAATAGCCAATTCAACTCTCATACATGTTCATGATTAAGCTCCACTGCTTATACAGTAGTACACCACCCCCAGAAGCTCGTAGAAAACACAGTAAAATCTAAAAGCACAATGCTGGCCAGTTTTCAAACCACGAATCAACCAAGAAGCAACCAGTACAAGTCAAAACTGACAGTCCTCTAAACCTATTACCAAATATCCTGAACTCTTCAAATCTTTCAACTCAGAGCGTTGTGTGTTGTCTCAGGCTCCCATTTGCCCTCGCCATGGAAAGGAGGACCTGGCAGGAAAGGCCGGGTTTTACCCGCAAACTTGCCTCCCTCCCCACAACCACTCAAATCTCCTGAAATGCAGCACAAAGTCCTACAGCTCCTTCCACAGTCCCCCACTAGGCCCATCCTCCTAACCACCATCCTGCCTAACCTCCCTCCTGCTTTGGAACTGGGGACAAGTTGGGTAGGTGGGAGGACTACAGGATGCTAGAAGACGGTCATGTATGTGGTTAGAGTGGAGAGCCAGGGCCACCAAATGCCAAGGCCCCATTCTGCAGGGGACACAAATAGCTGCAGGTATCCTTTTGCCTTAAACCTATACATTCCCATAGATTTAAATATTAAGTGCTTCAATTGCCCCTCCCTTCTAAAACTCCCATAGGGGTCAGCGGACAACAGGCCCAAGAGGGGAAATGCCCCTTTAGTGGGCTGCACATTCCATGCCAGGCATTTGGCTGAGAATCACGTAACTGAGGCAAGAAAGAGACCAGCAAAGAGTCAGCTATTTGGTCTGTGGAGTCTGGATATTCAACCTCCTACTGTGAGACACCTGGCATAAGCCTCCTCTAATACCCAGATCCAGAAGCCAAGGAGTTTCCTGCTTATCTCAGGCCACTACAGCCCTTCCAGGCATCAGGCTGGGTCTACTGCATCTTGTTCCCATTGGTGGCTAGTTTCCTATTCCCATGATGGGAGTGGAGGAAGACCCTCCCATCTGCGCTGATCTGGTATGAGTCATCTGAAAATAATTTTTTCTGTCCATTAAGAAATGTAATATATACATAATTATAAACAAATAAAATGATAAATCATTTTCATCGTCTTTAGGAGAGAATTTAGATATTTTACTAGTTCACAGTATTTTTTTGAGTAAAAAGCACATATGCAGATAATATTGTAATATTACTAATGATCCATTCAAAAAATAATTAAAGAAGCATACCTAAGAACTTCTCTCAGGATTTTCATCTCTTCCTGTTCAAGGTCACTGACCACATCAGAACCATCTGTTAAGCAGTCAGGTAATACACCTGTTCAAAACCAAAGACCATACAGAAGAATATCAAGTCAACTGAAACACTTATTTTTCACTATTCTAGTTCATCAAGAAGTACAAATAAGTTTATTAAGATCTATAACTTTTAAAAAATGTTCTAAGCTATTATCTTTGTAACTATGGTCTTTTTAACTTTTTCTTCTTTTAGGGAATCAGCCCCACCAAAAAAGCACAATTTTACCTAGAAATGACTCTTGGTAATTATTTGTATTGCTTATTTAAAATAACAATAATAATATATGACAATAGAAATTAATTGCTTATATTTAATATAAGCAACTTATAGAATTAATATAAGCTATTTATAGAATAAATAGCTTATATTTCAGCTATTATCTTCCATAATCATACTATACAGGACATACCATTGAAATCAATAAGCTCCTAATAATGAAATTATGCTCTCAAAAGTATTCCTTAAATGGGAAAAGAGTTTACAAAACAAAATATAAAATACGTCATTAATTGAAACAGTATGTTAATCCTCTTCATTCATACTAAAACAAATGCTACTGAAAAGGGCCCCGCTTACTACATGCAGAAAAGCATGGTGCTAAGCACTTAAGAGGAATATAAAGATGAATAAAACAACCTCTGCCCTCAGAGCTTCTATTCAAATATTGGGCTAATAACTATAAACCAGGGCAGCACCAACTTTGGCCCAAGGCAAATAGTAATTCATGGCAAGCAATTTTAAGCATTGGTTTCATTTACTTTATTACCTATATCTTCCTGATAAGCAGGTAGACTGGTAATAAGTGTTCTGTTTTTATCTATAATTATTATATTCCCAAAACATTAACAGCATGTCCCCTAATTTTTACCTTCCATTTCTTTATCCATATATGACTACGGGATTTTGGATCTGCTCTAAATTAAAGCAGCTTTATTATTCTAATCCCCTGATGTTTAAATGCATTGTAAAGTAAACTTGTCATTTTGATATAACTGCAGATTCACACGCAGTTGTAAGAAACAATACAGAGAGATGCTATGCACTCTTTACCCAGTTTCCCCCAAGGGTTACATTTACAAAACTATAGTATAGTATCACAACCAGAAAATTGGTCTTAAGTGCATTTTTCCTCAGTCAAAAGCTATACAATTAGTATTCTCCTATTCACCTTTTATGGAAAATTTTAAAAACTAAGGAAAGACTAAAACAACAGTATGCAATACCTCAAAACTGTAATAAGGAAGACACTTTTATATTCTATTACAAGTTAATCACTAAAGGGATGTTGCCTATAAACTTAAATTATACATAATGGCCCATCTCTGGGAACCCTGCTTCCCAGGTAATGAGCATTAAGCTAAAATAGCTTTGTTTAGCTCACAGGAAACATTCTGACCAGGCCCATCTGTGAATGACTACAGGGAGGAAGAAATTAACACATCCCCTCCAGAAGCTGATGGGAACCAGAAAAGGTTTGACTTTACTCCCTCCCCTTTTAGTATAAAATGAGCCTGAATTCTAACTCAGGCAAGATGGTTCTTTGGGGCACTAGCCCAACAACTTGTCTCTCGATTACTGGCCTGTCGTGCAGCAAGCAGTACAAGCTTAGACTCGGTAACAAAACCATCAAAATAATGCTCTGATTTGCATCTTCCCCAAATTCTTTGATGAGGTACAACCAGAATCCAGAGAGCCTTTTAATTTTTCTCACATAAACAGTCTGCAGTTTTGAGTGCAATCAACGTTGCTCTAAGGTACTTTCCTCTGGATTTATGTTAAGTGAAATTCTTAAATACAAGTATTAAAAATTCATGGCAGAACTAAGTATTAGTCTATGTTTAAATGTAAGCAAACTGTCACACCCTGTGGTTTGACAGCAGCATTATTCCACATCATTCCCCTCGTCCTTCCTTGCTAATATAAGCCACATGTGTGCAGTTACCAGGCAGCCAAGTACTTAGAGGCAGGGCCCTACCCCACCCCACAAGAGTGACTCATGATTCAAGCCAATTGCAATGGTCTCATTCCCCCTGCCAGAGGGTTTAGAAAGGCGTGTCACCCCAATCCTGACCAATAGGACCTAAGGGGAAAACTCCTAGGGGGCTTCCATGAAAGTGTTGTCTTGCTAGCAAAAAAAGATGTACAGGAAGAAACATCCCTTTTCTTCATGAGATATTAAAGTCTGCATTCGATGCAGCCAGATGCAATCATGAGAGAAGATCCTGAGAATAGCAGAGTATAAAGAGGAAACGTGTCAGAGTCCTTAATAACATCACTGAGCCACCAAATTAACCAACCCTGGACCTTTCTTCCCTCCCTTCCTCTGGACTTCTTGTTCAATTGAGATGATAATTTCCTATTGCTTAGGCCATTTTCACTGAGGTATTCTGCTAATGGCAGCCTGAGGCACCCAGCTGATACAAGCTATGTGTACCTGTTCTCTTTTAATTAAAATCTAAATGTTGGGGCTTCCCTGGTTGAGAATCTGACTGCCGATGCAGGGGACACGGGTTCGTGACCCGGTCCGGGAAGATCCCACATGCCGCCGGGAGAGGCCACAACAGTGAGAGGCCCGCGTAACGCCAAAAAAAAAAAAAAAAAACACTAAATGTTTCTGGTTAAATTGAAAACTATAGAGTACCAATATCAAGTTCACTATTTCTTTTATCAAAACTGATCCCCCTAAAATAATTTTAAATAACATGAAATAATTATTCAAATTATCCCATAGGGCAGAATAAAGCATAGCTGCAGGAAAACACAAGAGAAAAGGATTTTATGAAGCTAACTATGGTAGAGAAACAGAGAAAAAGAGACTGTTTTCCAAACTTATTTATACCAAAACAACAGCACGGTGTCATGCATCGTTCAGGGTTAGGGTGGTGCCGTCTCCAAACCACAGACAACAGCTGTCTTACCTGCTGTGAAATGAATTTAGGATTTTAGGGAATAGTTTTGATGGTGGTTGGCTCTAAAGGATATAGTCTTTACACATATCAGACAAATGAGAGTAGAACCCACAACAAAGGCCCTGCAACATTCTAATGTTTGCCCTGTAACAACAGAAGCCCTATTGTTGCATGCTCCAGACCCTTAAAAGCAAACAGTACAACTAAACTATAGCTCCCATATCTTCAAGAAACAAGCCAAAAAAAGGCCCTGCTGCCAAACCATTAGAGTTTGGCATGGTAAGGAATATCAGTGGCAATCTATTAAGCAAAGGAATACACAGGTATGAAGGTCATCGGAGTCAGAAATGGGAAACTGAGATAAGCACCTGGGGTGAAAATCAGATAGTACAAAAACAAGAAGTATGGTTAGAAACTCTGATGTTCTGAGTCAAGATGTCAAATATAGTTCAAGTGCACAGGAAGGGAAGAAAAGCAGGAAGAGCTAGAAAGAACGTGAGTTTAGGCAGAGTTAAGGAAAAAATAAAGCTAAAGGTAGTTACCAAGGGCTTTGAGTTCTGCTTTTTCTTCCACCTGATGGTGGGGTAATCCTATCTGCCCATTGCCCTAGAACAGTAGTTCTCAGTGCGGGCCCAGGACCAGCAGCTTTAGCATCAGCTAGGAACTTGCTAAAAATGCAAAGTATTAGGCCCTACCCCAGACCTACTGAATCAGAAATGGGGAGACAGCCACATGTGTTTCAACAAGCCCTCCAACTGCTTCCAAGAGCTTGAGAACCACTGTCTCCTATAAAGCCAGAAGAAGAGTAGTCACCTTCTCTCGACAGTAACTGTAACTGTGACCACTCAAAAATGCTGAATTTCACAAATGCAGTGGCTGGGCAGAAAAATCAAGCTCTCTGAAACCTAAAACATTAAATCAAATTCTGGTCTGCTTTCTTTGAGATGTCAACCACTCAGTGATCAGGAAGTCTGCACTCTTGTATCTCTTAAGTCAGCCATAGACTTTCAAACTTGAAATAAATTTATACAAGGCAGCTACATCAAGACCATATTAGTTAAAACTGCCACCAAAAAGAATGCATTTAGCACTTAGATTTCTAAATTCAATCTTTTACCATTTCTCTCTTGAATTATTCGAATGGCTTGCAGCTGCATTTCAATGTTTTTCTGGACCATCATTGCTTTAAAGATAGTAAAATCTTCTGCTGCCAGTACAGGTTGCAAAATGGCCTGTGAAAAGAAGTCAGGAAGTTAAACGAAGATTCAAGTTTTAAAACTATTTCCCAAACACTCAAATCATTTCTACTGCAAAAAGTGCATTAATTCAAGAATGCTGCATTGTTATTTATGACTAGATGACTCAAAAGGATAATTTTAAGATTTTATTCTAAAAGCCTTTAAAGTAGGTTCTCAAGAAGCTGACTCTCCCAACCCCTCCGTCCCTACCCTCCAGGAAGCTAAGGCAGACAGTGATACGTTTTCCAAATGAGCCAGTGCTGAGCAACTCGGAAAAACAACACCTGAATTGGGCTTACTTTTTAAAGTTACCACTGCAGTATCTGGATCTGTTTTTCAACCAAAATGATGATATCTATTTGGTTTAGCCTCTGTCAACCTGAAATTTACTCTTTGGTGATAAATCAGTAACTACAAAATAATCCTTGAATTAATAAAATTACCAAATTAAATAAGATTAAATGCCAAAAAAGAAAAATGAAGTCTGGAAAACAAGCATAATGTGGTAGAGTAATGTGAGAACACAACTGTAGTAGTCCTATAGGCAGAAAGTTTTATGGAAGAAATAGAGTTAGAAATTATGATAAGAAATCTTTTTCTGGATGAAACAGAAGTGTAATAAATTAAGAAAAAACAATAAAGGTATCTACCTAGAGTACCCAAATTAACACTCTCTTAGCTACAGAGAACTATTGTTATATCGAAAAGCAAACAAATTCTCAAGCTAGTCAGTAAGAAGTAGCATAAAATTGAAATGCATGAAAAGCCAAAAGAAAACACTCAGATATTATTCACCTTACTCAAATCTTATTTCAAGCTTTACATGACATTCATGGAAAAGCTGACCACAGGAATCACGCAGAGGTAACCGAGGGTGTGCTACCGTTTACCAGGTAGGCAGCAGCAATAATGTCAAAGACACACCTCAACAAATGTTCCATCAAAGAGCTCTAAACAGAGAGGAAGGAGTCCTTCCTGCAGCAACCAGCTCACATCCTAGACAAAAGCAGTACAGCAAAACAAAATAATAAAGTGTGAAAGCAGCTCTCTGTGACATTTATAAGGAGTCAACTGCAGGAAAAAAAGACGGAAAGTTTCTTTTCCTTTAAATTCACATATACTGTTCAAAAGGCCCAGGGCAGGGGATGACAAATAGGTTTCATCTATGTTTAACTGAAAGTTGCAGCCCAGGGACTTCCCTGGCAGTCCACTGGTTAAGACTTCACCTTCCACTGCAGGGGGTGCGGGTTGGATCCCTGGTCGGGTAGCTAAGATCTCACATGCCTGGTGGCCAGAAAACCAAAACATAAAACAGAAGCAATATTGTAACGCATTCAATAAGACTTTAAAAGTGGTCCACATGAAAAAAATCTTCAAAACAAAACAAAACGAAAGTTGCAGCCCAGTGATCAGTATTAAAGACAACTGCAGCCAGCCTCTGTATTAGAGTAGTTATGTCTGGTCTGCCAGGGCTCCCTTATGGGATTACACCACCACATAACATTGTTCTGGCCTTCTTAGACTTCTTATTAGTAATATCAAGTACTCTATCCTCATCAACAAACACTTGAAGGCAGTGTGTCAACTAGAGCTATCAGCAAGTCAGTGTCTGAGCTGATCCTTAAAGTTGTAATGCAGGGCTTCTCAAACAGTGTTCTTAACCCATCTAAGAAATGCGGGAGGGCTTCCCTGGTGGCACAGTGGTTGAGAGTCCGCCTGCCGATGCAGGGGACACGGGTTCGTGCCCTGGTCCGGGAAGATCCCACATGCCGCAGAGCGGCTGGGCCCGTGAGCCATGGCTGCTGAGGTCCGGAGCCTGTGCTCCGCAACGGGAGAGACCACAACAAAGAGAGGCCCACGTACTGCAAAAAAAAAACAAACAAACAAAAAAACCCTAAACACTGACCTTACACCTTCCACAAAAAATTAACTCAAAATGGATCATAGATTTAAATGTAAAAAACAAAATCATAAAACTTCTAAAAGATAGCATAGAGCAAATCTAGATAACCTTGGCTTTTGGCAATGATTTCTTAAGATATAACACCAAAAGCACAAACAATGAAAGAAAATCAATAAATCGAACTTCATTAAAATAAAAAACTTCTGCTCTGTGAAAGACATTGTTAAGAGAATAAAGAGAAAAGCCACAAAAGAATATTTTGTGAAACATTTGCAAAACGCATATCTGATAAAGGAGATTTGTATCAAAAATATACAAAGAACTCTTACAACTCAACAATTAGAAAACAAACAACTCAATTTAAAAATGGGTAGAAGAAAACAATGAGATACCACTACATATCTATTAGAATGGCTAAAATCCAAAAAACTGACAATACCAGTGTTACTGAAGACATGGAGCAACAGGAACTCCCACTCATTGCTGGTGAAAATGCAAAATGATACAGCTACTTTAGAAGAGAGTTTGGCAGTTTCCTACAAAGCTAAAGTTAATCTTAACACATGATCCAGCAATCTTGCTCCTAGGTATTTACACAAATGAGGTGAAAATATTATGTCCATGCAAAAGCCTGAATATGAATATTTATAGTGACTTTATTCATAATTGCCAAAGACTGGAAGCCACAAAATATCCTTCAAAAGGTTACTGGATAAACAAATGGTGGTACAACCATATAATGGAATATTATTCAGCAATAAGAAGAAATGAACTATCAAACTATGAAAAAAACTTAAATTCATATTGCTTACTGAAAGAAGTCTGAAAAGGTTACATACTGTATGATGCCAATTATATAACATTCTGAAAAAAGCAAAACTAGAGAAACAGTAAAATGAACAGCAGTTGCCAGAGGTTTGGTGCAAGGATGGAAAAGATGAATATGTGGAACACAGGGGATTTTTAAGGCAGTGAAACTATTTTGTATGATACTGTAATGATGGATATATGATATTATATATTTGGCAAAATCCATGGAACTGTACAACACAAAGAGTGAACCCTAATATAAACTGTGGACTTTACTTAATAATAACATATCAGTATTGGCTCATCAACAAATACACTACACTAACTATACTTCAATTTAAAAAAAGAAAAAATATATACCACACTAATGAAAGATGTTAATAAAAAGGGACACTACATTAACTGCTCAATTTTCTATAAACATAAAACTGCTCTAAAAAATAGTCTATTAATTTTTTAAAATCTTACTAGAAGTCCCACAGATATTGTTAATTATCTTGTGTGTATTTTTTTTTTTTTTTTTTTTTGTGGTATGCAGGCCTCTCACTGCTGTGGCCTCTCCTGTTGCGGAGCACAGGCTCCGGACGCGCAGGCCCAGCGGCCATGGCTCACGGGCCCAGCTGCTCCGCGGCATGTGGGATCCTCCCGGACCGGGGCACGAACCCGCGTCCCCTGCATCGGCAGGCGGACTCCCAACCACTGCGCCACCAGGGAAGCCCTCTTGTGTGTATTTTTAGAAAAAGAAAATTATACCATATATAGTTATAAAGTTATACCACATAATCTTTTCAATGATACAAGTTATTGGGAAAAAAGGATAATTTTCCCAAATTACTATTATTAGAGGACAAATTTTGTGAAAGTGTTAATTTCTACCTTATAAAAGACAAAGCAAATCAAATAAAAAACAAAAGCAAAAAACACTTTGTCTCTTGCCATATAGTCATCCCTGGCTCTTGCAATACACAGAAATCAATGATGAGCTCTATCCTCACCAAAAAAAAAATCACAAACAATGAAAGAAGCATTTTTGTCTGCTTCAACTGAAAAACAGCATAAAATTAGAAAATCAACTGAACACAATTGAAATAATAAGTATCTCAATATTTATATATTATTATATTTTTCTGAACTCTGTAGAAAGATATCCTAATTCATGAGCATTTTTTGAGAAGCCACACATATATGACAGGAAAACATGCTCTTAAAAAGCTTTTTGTTGGGACTTCCCTGGTGGTCCAGTGGTTAAAACTCTGTGCTTCCACTAGAGGGGGCACGGGTTCCATCCCTGGTGGGGGAGGTATGATCCTGCATGCTGCACAGAGCGGGGAAGGGAGGAAGGAAGGGAGAGAGAGAGAAAGAAAGAGAAAGAAAGAAATGGAGAGAGAGAAAAGAAAGGAAAGAAAGAGAAAGAAAGGAAGGAAGGAAGGAAGGAAGGAAGGAAGGAGGGAGGGAGGAAAACCAAGAAAGCAAGAAAAGAAAGAGAGATGGTAGTTGTTGTTTTTGTTGTTTTTAAACTAGAGGTCTTCATCTGATGCACTCTTTACTACTGCTGATTTTAAAACACAAAGAGTATGCCAGGACCACTGGTCTAGGGCTAACAATGACCAAACCAGGTGAAAAGAATTTTGCAAGTCGGCTTTAGCAGTACAATCAATGAGAGGGGAGCTGGCAGCTGTTCTAAAAAATCAAAATCAAACCAAACAGACCAAAACAAAATGAAAAGTACCTCCTAAACTACTCTAGGCAAGCAATTGGTTTCTTGAATTCATTCTTAGGCACTCTATATTAGCATAATGGAATCAGCATTCTGGCCTTTATTTACAAAGATTAGATTATTGCTGCAAAGCAGTAAATAGCATGCTTTGGGCTGTTTTTCTGATTAACAGTGATGGCCTTGTGCTGATTCAATCATGTTGCCTTCAGAATCCGGGGCTAAGAGTTTGCTCCAGAAGAGAATAAAGCTAACTAGTCCACATGGGGATTGAACACATGACCCTGGCCTAATTAGCACCCTGCTAATCAACCACCAAAAAAGCTACCTTTAATTAAGAGGTGCTTCCATTTATAGACCACCTTATATGTGTCAGGTATTGTGCTAAATGCTTTATGAACATTTATGAACATTTTCGCTCAAATTTCACAAAAACCTTTCAAAGTAGATACTATTCCTATTTTATAGATATAGAAACTGAGAATCAGAATGGATAAGGAAAACTGTAAAACAACTTTGCCCATGGTAAATGAAAATAAACAAAAGATCTGGGACTCAAATCCAGGTCTGTCTGTGTCAAAAGGCTTGCCTCCTTGTACACGACAAGGCTGTACTACCAATCAACTCCAAATCAAAAGGTGTTGTATAACTCAGCAAAAGAGAAGGATGTATTACTATTGATCTGAAAACAGTATTTTAAAATTCTGAACATCTTCATTCAAAAATAATTTAAAGTTATCCTGATAATGAAAACAAAAGACGGATGTGACTACTATTACTATGAACATCTTTTTTCACAAAGTAATTCAGATTCATTCATAATAATTTAATTAAGAGGCTGACAAATATTAACCTAAGCAGAAAATATTCCTGGAAAACAAGGAAAATAAAAACAAATACCAATGCCTTAAATTTAAATACTAGTTAATAATTTTCAATAAATTCTTCAAGTCAAACAGATGTGTAAGAAACTATAATTCAAGGCAGTCGAATTGAATTGAAAATGTAAGAGTGCTCAGTGAGGTAGAATGCGTGCTAGTCTGACTAGAGGGATCAGGAAAGTTGCATTTCAGCACACCCTGATGATGAGATGGATTTCTCTGGCTAAGGAAAGGATGGAGGGAGGAGGATGTGGGAGCTGAACATTCCAGGTTAAGGGACTACCATGAGCAAAGCCAGGCACATGGATGCTTACAAGAGCAAGTGGCCAGAACTACTAGAGTATGTAATGTGTTGGAGAACGACAGCAGGAGAAGGTTGAAAATAATAATTTCAGGTCACATCATAGACAATCCTCACTAAACTATAAGGAATTATAGTTTATTTGGTAAACTATATTTGGTAGTAACATACCCCTATACTCAATCTCTGAGCAAGGGCTCTCACTTGGAGCGCCTGGGCTGGTATCCTGGCTTTGTTACTTGGCTGTGGACTTTGCACTAGTTCCTTAATATATCTGTGCATTAGTTTTCTCATTTCTAAATGGAAGTAAAATAGTACCAATTTCTTAAGGATTGTCAGGAAGATTCAATGAGATAATACATGCCAATTGCTTAAAACAGCAGCTAGGGACTTCCCTGGTGGTGCAGTGGTTAAGAATCCGCCTGCCAATGCAGGGGACACGGGTTCGATCCCTGGTCTGGGAAGATCCTACATGCCACAGAGCAGCTAAGCCCGCATGTCACAACTACTGAGCCTGTGCTCTAGAGTCTGCGAGCCACAACTACTGAGCCTGCATGTCACAACTACTGAAGCCTGTGCACCTAGATCCCATGCTCCACAACAAGAGAAGCCATCACAATGAGAAGCCCACACACCACAACGAAGAGCAGCCCCCGCTCACCGCAACTAGAGAAAGCCCACACGCAGCAACGAAGACCCAATGCAGCCAAGAATAAATAAATAAAGACCTTGGTGAAAATGAAAAATGTTTTAAAAAAAAACAAAAAACAGCAGCTAGCATGAGCCGTCAGTAAATATTAGTTATAAATACACATAAGACCTACTTCAATCCAGCACTGCAGAACTAATGAGACAATAAAATTAGTTCTAAGAGAAGGAAGCCGAGGAACTGTGCGCTATGTATCTGCTAAGATTAGAAACCGGGCAACTGCAAAATTGTCCGAGATCTATATAAATAAAACAGTAGTTTGCATAAAGCTTGTGATCTAGTATAGTCCTGAGTTCAGAAAGTTCCTTTTTAATAGCATCAGTTCATTATGTCTCAAATGATCATTTCTCAAGGTTGTTATAAAAAAGAACCCATATGTGACAAATTGGCTTTTCACTCTTACAATGTCTAGAATATTATACTTTGACAATCAAACATAGCAAATTTAAGTGACATCTGAGCATTTTTGTTAAAAGTATATATTAGCAGAATAAAAAAAAAAAAAAACCTGTGATGTATGGGTCTTTGCAAGAGGAGAAGTGCATGCTTCTTGAAATTGATCTTCATTAATTCCAATTTCTTTAAGGTAACTTTCTAACAGCTTTTCAACCTAAAAATAGAAAGTTTAATTTTTTTTTTGTAATTTACATAGAAAAATTCCAAATTTTACATTGAGTTTAGAAAACTATAATCAAATGCTTGCTTGCAATTATTAATCTACATAAAATTATATTATATGGCAGTGACAATGTCTTTCACCGAAAAAACAAACAAAAAGTGAAAATTTTTGCAGAGAATCAAATAAAATTTTATTTACTCTCCCAGAAATCACTGAAGTCACAATTATGAAGTTTGTTGTGGTATAACTCTTCTGCTACCCAGAGGCATTCCTTAAAATCTCAAGACAACATGGCTAAATTAATAATTAACACTCCCCTGGATGTATCAGCAGAAGAATAAGAATAAAATTTAAATACCGGATGCAAGATCCCTTAAAATAGTTGTCCTAAATCTATTTCTTACATTCTACAGTCATAAGGATTGATTGAGATGCACAGAGAACGCTTGGAGTCTAATGCAACTGGTAGTACTATTAGGGTAGATTGGAATTTTTTAATTAAAGAATTTTAATGGAAAAATCCATTTTTAAAATTCAGAACATCTTGAATTAACATTATTCTAATTACATTTAAAATCAGGTAAAAAAATACTCACTAGTTCTTTGTACTCCTGATGAATCTCCGTATAGGTCAATTTGCTTTCTTCTTCATCATCAAAAACTAAATTTAAAAGAAAAATATTGCATAGTGTAAAAAAACAAGTCATTTCATTAATGCAAATATCAAAGTCCACTCTAGTTGTCTTACAAATAGAACTCTCAGTCTTATAAACCAGCTCTTCTGCTTTAAATTCTTGGGATTAAAAAAAGATGTGTGTGTGTGTGTGTGTGTGTGTGTGTGTGTGTGTGTGTGTGTATAGTGTTAGTTGTAAACAAGTTTTTTTTCCTACTTAAAATCTACTTCATATGGAAGATGAACACTAATTTGCTACTTTTCAATCAAGAATATAAGGCAACACCAAAAAAAAAAAAAAAAAAAAAGAATATAAGGCAACAATTTCTTTATAAACTTTAAATGGAACATTATTGTTGACAGTTTTTAAATAATTCCTTTTACAACAGGTTCCAGATTATTTTATCATACTGGAACTTTGCTGATCCAAATTTTACTGAAAGTTACTCGGCCTTCTTTATTACATATAAATCAATAATGAAATAAAAATAAATAAAAACAAATGTTTACTGAATGATCATATGTGTGAAACAATGTAGATTAGAAAGATATATATTCCCTCAAGAAGCTACAATGTGATTAAGGAAAGAAGACAAACTCATGAATTATAAGCAATAAACCCCCTTTTTATAATATTCCCCCCAAATGATCTTTCTAAAATGCAAAACTAACTTCTGTAATTTTCTATTTAAAACTCTTCAATTACTGCTCTTTGCCTAGAGAATAAATCCAAAATACTTAGAAGACCAGACAAAACCCTCCAAGACTGGATCCCAAATCTCAACTCCCACCACTCCAAAACCCAAACTTTGCACTCTTAACAATACACAATTACTTGGAATACTGACAAATGTAACACAAAAAGACAAAATAAACCCATGCCTTTGCTCAAGCCCTTAGATCTCTTTGCCTTTACCTGGCCCCCCTTCTCTCAACAATTCTCCAAAATATTGCAAGTGGCACATTTTCCATGATCTGCTACCCACTCCCAACTCCTAGGCTAGTTAGAGTACTTCTTCTAAACTCTTAAAATACACAGCACCATGTGCCTACCCTTATTATAACACCTGCCAATTTACATTTAAATTCCATTTACCTGCCAAATTGCAAACTTCTCAAGCACAAGGATTTGTTTTATTCATCTTTCTATCCTCAGCTTCTGGCCGAACGACACTCAATACATTTTGAAATAAAGGCTGATATTACAGAGTAGTACAAAACTAATTTTTAAATTATCTGAGGTGATGAATAGCACATTGACAACCCAAAGTCAGTGAAATATAAACATTATTATTTCAAGTGTCACTGGGATGTTAATTCCATTTCTCCTGGCATCTGCTCTATATAACACTGGGCATACATGCAATGTAGCAGCTACTAAAGCTGTTTTCAGTTAATTTTGAAGCCAGATTACTACATTACATGTTTATAAGGCTGAGGATTACTGTTTCCCTGTAAAATTACACAATCAGGTGTGTTACAACTGAGATGCAGCCACTTTTGACATCTGGGGATAAAAGGAACGATGCTTTATTTTTTTTTTTTTTCCATTTCAGCATTTAGTTTCATTCAGTAGGGTAAATGGAATCAAAAGGTGACATAATTTCCTTTTTCTCCTAAAGGAGGTCAGAATACCACCACATGCTTCATAAGTCTCATAATAGCATTTTAAATTCTTAAAAAGAGCAGAAATAAAAGTTATTTTGAACTTATTTTAAAAATTACCTGTAAGAACAATACTTAATAAATACTATTTGAATTTTGCTCATGGCAATGAGAATGTAATGAAAAGATTCAGTGGTCAAAGTGAATTTCCTCTTTACCGGCTTCATGGAACCTTAGGGCTGAAAGGACTCTTAAAAGATCATCCAGGATAACCAACCATTTGATAGTTGAATTCCCCTCTATAATAACTCCATTAAGTTGTTGTCAGATTCATTCAAACACTGCTAGTGGCTGGGGAACTCATTACCTCCTGAGGCAGGCTAATTTATCTGGGATACTCTCTGTTATGAAGTACTTCCTTCACAGAAATTTGTTCCCCTCTAGCTTGTACCCACTGACCCTAGCTCTATCTCACTGAAGCTTACAAAAACAAGTCTAATCCCTCCAACATAAGACAGATGTTCAAACGATTAATGGATATGACTACCCTTAAAGTCTTGGCCAGCTAAACAACTGCAACAACAGCCTGGAATTATTCATATGACATCGTTTGTGGTTCCTTTTCCATGAATGGGCTCCAATTTGTCTCTAAGAACTGAATGCAGGACTCCAAAGCGTGAACTGATCAGAACCTAGAGGTATCCTTTCCTCACAGGAAATGTTATGACACGGTTACATAACTCATTTGTTGTAAGATACCCTCCATTTTTGGTATAACCGAGAGTCAGAGAACTCAAAAAAGGGAATACAGGCCACCGAGATCACCGGCTCTGGGCCTGCTGGAGTAATCACACACCCCTCGCCCACCCACTTTTCGGTCAGCTGTTGGGATCAGAAGGAACTCAGAAGCAAACTGACGTCTCCCCTCCCAAGTCACTGGGGAAGTTGTCGAAGAAACCCACACAAACAGTGCACCTGCCCAGGGCAGAAAGGTGCAGGATGGGGTGAGAGACCCAACATAGGATTAAAGTCTGATGTTTTTCGGATGTGTGCTTGGGCCCAGGGGGAAAGGTATCTCGGTCCTCGTTTTCATTTCCGTGAAGGAAAGGACCGGCGCAGTGACAGCAACACATCCTAAAAACCAGCTCTAAACCTGGCAGACAGGAGTGGAGACCGGGGAGATGAAAGGCAGTTTGTGGAGAGGCTGTTGGTGTGAGAGAGGTGAGAAAGGATTGACGATTCGGGATCTGAATTTTACCTTCACATTTCTGCTCCACAAAGTCCAAGATGGGGATGGACCAGTCCGGGCCCCTCAGAAACCCCGCGATGCTCTCCACTACCCATTCCACCTCGTCCTCTTCTTCCGCAGCCATTCCGCCCTCGAGGGCCGCCGCGGAAGCCTAGGCCAGACCCCCGGAGCCTGGAAGGCCTTTCGGCCGCAGAGAACCGAGAGGAAATGGGAAGACAAGTTGCCCCCGCAGTCTCGCAGTCACCTGGATGAAAGCTACAAACCAGTTAACGTAAAACGGTCGCTATGGCAACCCGCGTAGCCGCCCCTAGAAGCCGCCCGGAAGTGAAGCCAGCTTCCGCGGAGCTAGCGCGTCCTGGAGAGAGGTATTTGAAGAACTCTTCCGATTGGCTGGAAAGGAACAGTATTGAGTCGAAAGGTAGCCTTCAGCCCATTGGCCCGGAGCTGCTGGGTCAGAGAGCAGGAGTGTAGCCATTGGCTGGAAGTCCTGGAAAGAATCTCAGCGTTCCCTCTAGATAAATGCGTGAGAGCAAGGCTTAGAAATGGCGCTGGGAAGGCGAATCGCACCTGGACTATGACTGAAAATTTTAAAGGCTTCAGTACACGGTTGTATCCCCACCACTCAGTCCCGAACATTTTCAGACCCGCTGGCCCAGAAACGTTTGCAATTAAAAGGTTGTTTGAAAATACAAACCTGAGCAAAGTTGCTCTGTAAGACTTGCTGATTCGCTCTGCAGTCAGTTTGCATCCTGTAGCAGAAGGCGGGCCTTTAAACTTTCCTGCGCAGATAGAAATAACTAGAATTGACCTTTTCAAGAGCAAAATCAAAGTAGATGTTCCTTTAAATAAATGTCTAGGTAACCAACCCTTTTGTTAAGTAACACCAACTCTACTTTTAGATTGGGGTTATTTGTGGAATGGGTCTTCAAAGGTCATTGTCAGGGTACTTGGCATCCCAAAATATTTTCAAACAACCTTATATGTATTTACATAAATGGGGTCATATTGTATGTACAGTTATGAAACTGTTCACTTAATATTTGGTCATCTTTTCATATAAACATAAAACTATCATTTCTGTATAGCTTCATGGTATTCAATAAAATACCGTTTCGTTATTTTTATTTCTTGTATATACACACAGTATCTTACTTGGATGCATAGATGTCATTAGTGTGCAGGGTTTTTTTTCCCTCCGTGGTGTGGATATACCATGCCATTTTTCCCTTCTACAAACTGCTAAAATGAACATCTGTGTGTCTCTAAGAACTGTTGGTTTATTGACTATTCCAAAGGATAGATTCTACCAGATTTGCTAAATGAAAGACTATATATACTTTGATTTGTGTGACCAATTCTCAATAGCTAGGTTAAATTACTTCGATTTCTCAAATTTATAAACAATTCTGTAATGAACATACTTGCACATGTTTTTCAACTCTAGTCTCATTATTTACTTTGAATAAATTCCCAAAGGAAAGATTACCGAACCTATTTTTAAAAGCCTTTTTGAAAAATATCTTTACCAATCCACTAGGTTAAAGATGATACATAGTTTTAATTTGCATTTTTAAATTTGAATTTGAGCTTTATTTCATATTGATTAGCCTTTGTGTTTCTTTCTATGTTACTTTTTCATACCTTTTGACCATTTCTTCTTGGGATTTATTTTTCTTATTGATTTGAAAGAGCTTTTTATACATTAGTATAAGAATTTTAACTCTGTCACATGTTGCAGTGACATGTTTGTAATTTGTCTTTTAGTTCACTGTGTCTTTTGCCATATAGAAGTTTTACATTTTTTATGTAAATGATAGCCGATAAGTTATCTTCCTTAGTGGATAGCCATGCTCCAGGTACCACTTACTGGAAATGGGTGTGGTAAGTGTGGGGGGTTTTGAGTTACTGAGAAGAGGTAAAAGGAGAGAAGGACATCATCATTTTGGAGCTAAAATATTGTGACACCAGAAGGGGATTACTGTGGCTTCTTGTTCTCCTTTTCTGTCTTCTAAACCAGCTTAAAAGAGAAATACTCCTTTTCTGCCAGTTTCCTTTCTTCATAAGGAAGTTACTTGTCAGGTTTCTAATGAGCGTGAAGGCCACCAAGTGCTATCCAACTGCACTCAGCATTACCTGGCCTTAGGGTCTTTATCTTTAGTCTCTTGGGAGTGCTTTCCAATTCCACTGGAAGCAGATAATAACTGGAATGCACAAGCTCTTCTTCCGTTTATTTTCTCAGCATCATTCTTCAATGTGGCCAATGTGAATTCCCTCAGGCCTGCAAGTTTTCTCATTTGTTTCAAAACATTGAATTATTTCAATTTTCTCCTCAAATGAAAGGATTTTCTTTTTATTCAGTACTTGGGACCTTTATAAGAAGGATTCTCATACAGATTTAATATAATATATTCAATATGCTTATTATGAGATAAACACAAACTCAAAAGAACAGTGCACACACTCTTAGGCCAATGCATGTGGGATGCTCTGGAGGAAGAATAAGAAAACAAGGTGGGTGTGCGTTGTGCATTTTACCATATAGCACTTTGTTCAGCCAGGTAGTGTTTTTCATGTTTTGCAGTGCTACAAAGCATGGTCCTCTCTTGAAAAATCACAACTTCTCATTTTGACCACTTTAGCTGCTATGTATGAACAAATGTTCACATTGAAGTTGTTTGTTGTAACAGAAAAGACTGAAATAGATAACATACATACCCATGTAAGCATACACACACACACACATATCTACAGTACTTTTACCATGGTGTTGATAAGAGGTTAATTAGAGAACACATAAAAATTACTTGGGACCATGCTTGGTAAGTTATTAAATGCTCAATACATGTTAGCTATTATTATATGTAATTTAGATTCTTTTTTAACAGCTTGCATTCTCTTTATTTTGTCTCTCTTCACTGACAAGTCAGTTACATTGTTTACTGCATTCCTACTGAAATCTCTTGCTTCTCCCCATCCCTGTATGGGAACTGGATCTCTGCCTTACTAAAGGGTTATAAAGTTCAGTCTTAACAAGATAATTACATTCCTCCAGATTTTTCAGGGACCACGTGAATAGCAACTACTTACATTTGTGTAGTAGTTCATAGTTTACAAAGAAATTTACATGTTGGCTCAGGACAACCTTAAGAGCTAAGTAAAGATGCTATTAAGATTTCCCCCATCTTACGGATGATGTGTATTAGTTTGCTAGGACGGCTGTAGCAAAGTACCACAGACTGGGTAGCTTTGTCAAAGGCTAAGAAATAGTCAAAGTAAAACCAGTGAATCACCAAAGTAGTAATTAGTTAAAGTTTATTGTACACACATCAAAAAGACAATTTGCAGACCAGGAGCTCTTAAACCAAAACATGGAATGAGGCTCAGGGGTATATTATTATAAAGCAGCTTATGTAATGAGAAAGCAGTGACCGTTTATTCTTTACAATGATTGGTTATAATATTAGAATTTTCTTAAACAATAGGGAATTTGTCAGTGATTACCTGATATCAACCTTGGGGAACAGTTCAAGTTTCACTTATGATTTCCAGAGGCATAAACAAGAAATGACCCAGGTCAAGTAGGTCTCACACAACAAACTAAATTAAGCCTTGTTTGTATGACAACTCTTTTTATTAGCTAAGGGAATTTTCAAAGCCAGTCTCCCTTTGTTTCTGATTTTAATAGCTTGAGCAACAGAATTTTATTTTCTCATAGTTCTGGAGACTAGAAGGCTGACTTCAAGGTGTCAGGAGGTTTGGTTTCTTCTAAGGCCTCTCTTCCTGGTGTCTAGATGCTGCCTTCTCACTGTGTTCACATGGTCTTCCCTCTTTACCTGTCTGTGTCCAAATTTCCTCCTCTTATAAGGACATCAGTTGAAGGGGATCAGAATGTGACACCCTAAAATATGCCACTTTGGCATATTGGTTATTTTGAGCTGAAGGCAGCTGAGAAACAGCAGATGCAGAAATAGCTCTCTGCTCTCCTCCATCTGCATAAAACAGGACATAAATTTCCCATGAGAAACCTACTTACTTTCCCTGTACCAGGCAGAGGTGAGGAGAACACTCATCACTGGAGACGAGGAGTCAATTCTGGGATGAGTCTGCATAAACAGACTCTACTAAAATAACCCTTGTCTTCCATTCAAAGATATCTTAACCACTCCTTCCCCATGTATTTACAAGTCACTTCCGCACAATTTGTCAGCCCTAGAAGCCCAAGTCCTCTTTCCTTTGTCTAGTCACTTCTCCACAGTTTATTACCCTTTGTTAAAATGGTACGTAAGCCCACAAGTCTCTCTGCTCTTTGACTTTTTTCACTTCTTTTTGGTGAAGCCTCCATGCATATAAAGTTGTAAATATTAATAAAATTGTATGCCTTCTCTCCCATCAATCTGACTTTCGTCAGTTTAATTCATAGGCCCCAATGACTAAACCTAAGAGAGTAGAAGAAAGGTTTTCTCCTTCCCTACATAGTCGTATTGGATTAGGGCCCACCCTAATGAGCTCATTTTAACTTAATAATCCCTTTTAAGGCCCCCTCTCCAAATGCAGTCAAATTTTTAGGTACTGTGGTTAGAACTTCAACATATGAATGTTGGGGGACATGATTCAGCCCATAACAGGTGGGAAAACTGAGACTGTATGAGGTCACATTTCTTGCCTGGGGTCAGCACAAAGTCAGGGCTTGCACTTCTCTGTACTTGACACTTAAGCAACAAGGTAACCTCCAATTTTAATTTTATGATATATATCACAGAAGGTTTTCCATGTTTACATGACCCCTTTTAATGTTACCTAGTGTCTTAGCTTGGGCTGCTGTGACAGAATACCATAGTCTAGGGGGCTTATAAACAACAGAAATTTCTTTTTCACAGTTCTGGAGGCTGAGAAACCCAAGATCAAGGAGTCAGCTGATTTGGTGAAGGCCCACTTCCTGATTCATAGACCACCATCATCTCTCTGTGTCCTCCCAGGTGGTAGAGGTAAGGGAGTTCACCACGGTCTCTTTATAAGGACACTAATCCCATTTATGAAGGCTCCTCATGACCTAATCACCTACCAAAGACCCCCACTTCCTAATATCATCACTTTAGGGGTTAAGATTTCAACATACAAATTTTAGCGGTACACAAGCAATTCATTTCCTTTGTGTGAACATAATACAATTTATTTAAACAATTCCGTATTTACCTAGGCTGTTTCTTGCACTGTTTTAAAAATAAATGCATCCTTGTAACTAAATCTTTGCACCTAATCTTTACCACTTTGTGAAAATGAATTCCTGAAAGTGGAATTGCTAAATCATACAGCAAGCAGTTTTTAAAGACATGTACCTATGGAGTTTGGTTTTGTTTTAAGAGGAAGTATTGTGCATTCTGCAATCATCATGGTTAAATGCTAATTCTTATCCCTTTTATTATTGTTTTATATCCATGAGTCTACATGTCCCTACAAATGCACAAATACATCTCAGATACTTGGGAGATTGCTAATTTAGTCAGGGGAGGACTAGAGAAATGATTGTAAATTCCAGAGGACATAAATTCTTTAATTTCACAAATGTATCTCCAACTCCAACACAATGGTTTGCCCTAAGAGACCCACAATGAGTATTTGATGAACATGTGAATTATGACTGGAGTACATAGAGCCTCATATTCGCCTGAAAACAATCCATTTCTCTTTTCTGTTCCTGCGGGAGACAGTAAAGGTGGGGTTTTTACTGGCAAAGTGGGGGTTTTTTAACTTTAGCAAAATATGCTTGCATTCTAGATCAGATGGCTTAAAGTTATTATTAGCAATAAGCTTAAAAATACCAATGCAACAGAAGTGTCATTTTCATATGTAATTTATAGAACATATAAAACAGCTCTAATGAACTACCTAATTACTACTTCAAATGGTATGAATTCAGCTTTCAAGTAAAGAAGGGAAAAAAGGTCACTGCTTTAATCCTCTAAATTGCTTTTATTCTGGCTATAGAAAGACTTTTTAGAAGTTCTAAATTATAGTTTCTTTCCAAATAGTCTTGATTATTTGGTTTATATAACAGCAAAGGGATGGAGGAGGTTTCCATGGGTTGGCAAATAAATAATTACCTGCCATATCTTCAAATTCTCCAGTGAATCCTTAGATTTTTATTGCATTTGCAGATGTAGGATCACAGAATTTCCATTCCCTTTTCAATGTCTTATTGCTCATAATCTATAAAATGTTCAACAACTTGATTTAAAATAACAGCAAAGAAATGAAAATACAATGACTTTTCAGATTGTGACTCAGCACATACATTTGGTGTGAAATGGCATGGCTTAGAATCCTTTCTTTACTCATTGAGTGCATACTGTGTGCCAAGCACCATGCTAGAAACCAAGAGCTCCAGATACGGTACGTTATAAATTCCAACTGTATGATAGTTTGCTTATTTTCATTTCATCTCTAAATGTTCAGGATCTTTGTGTGAATTACTCTTTTTCTTTCACCTCCGTTTCTTTAGTCATTAGGTTTTTTCATTGTCTTATTTGTGTATATGTAGATAATTTTGCTATATTACTTTCTTCTCTTCCCTTCTACCTTGGATTATGTGCTAAATTGACTCTTGCATTTGTCTTCCATTGTGTTTTCTTATCTATTTTCTCTTTTTCTTTTAACTACTATATTAGTGACTTTGGGGAGGATGTCTAATTTATAGAACATGTTTATATGCATCTTAGATCTGCTTTTAGTTCTCTCTCTTAAAAGCAGCTATAGCCTAAATTAAATGGCCTCTAAATTTTTTTGACCAGATATTTCATCAGTAAAAAAAATTTTGAATACTCCTCTTAATATTTGAATATATATTTACTAATGACTTATGGACCTGTACATATACATATATGAATATAAACAATTGTATACTGTATAATTAAAAAAAACAAAAGTTGAAAATTGAAATTAACAAAGGATGAGATAAAAATATATAGGTTGAAATTCTAATACTTTTTCCCTGAGTGCCAATGGATAATTTTGTGGACCCACTGTGGAGGCCACTAGTTTGGACTTGATAAACTTGATAGTTTGGGCTTCTGGCATAGTAAGGAAGCCAGTGAGTGTCCTATTTGCTTTAGTCCCGTTTTGAATATCTGGGAAAGATGATAAAGAAAATTTCAAGGTTCATATTTGGAGCCCAGAACATTGAGATCAAGTCTCTCAAGCAAAAAAGGATGACAGAAGCCTCTTCCACCTTCAGAAGAGGTGGAATCAGATACCCTGACTGGGAACCATCCTGATGTCAGAGGCAGTAGGGAAGCGGGCTTAAAAATGGAATATTTTTTAAGGATGGCAGGGGAACACTCTTTTATCTATTCATTTTTAAATGTTATCTTTATTACTCCTTCTGTTGGAAAAGTCATATGGTCAGCCCTTCATATCCACGGGTTCTGCTTCCTCAGATTCAACCAAATGTGGATCAAAAGTACTTGAAAAAAAATTCCAGAAAGTTCCAAAAAGCAAAACTTGAATTTGCCACACTGGCAACTATTTTCATAGCATTTACATTGCATTAGGTATTAGGAGTAATCTGGAGATGATTTAAAATAAAGGGGGATATGTATAGGTTATACACAAATACTGCAAATACTATGCAATTTTTCATAAGAGACTTGAGCATCCACACATTTTGATATCCACAGGGGTCCTGAACCAATCCCCCATGGATACCAAAGGATGATTGTATATGTATATTGAAAAAAACTCAAACGGTATAGAACTACACAATGAAGAAAGTGAAAGTCTTCTATTTTTCCTACCACCTAAAAAAAAGTCACTGTGATTGTTTGGTTATTGGCCTCCAGATTTTTTTAATGTGCCTATTGACATATATTATTATCTTCTTTAAGCAAAATGAGGCCATTCCCATTTGTCTAACTTGCTTTTACTTCATTTTCCAAGGATCTTTCAGTATTAATACAAAGAAATTGTTCTTTCAAATGGATGCATGGTATTCCATTATACAGATGTACCTTTTTTTTAATAAATTATTTTATTTTTAGTTATTATTTTTGGCTGCTTTGGGTCTTTGTTGCTGCGTGCGGGCTTTCTCTAGTTGAGGCAAGCGGGGGCTACTCTTTCTTGCGGTGCATGGGCATATTGCGGTGGCTTCTTTTGTTGCAGAGCACGGGCTCCAGGCACGTGGGCTTCAGTAGTTGTGGCTCACGGGCTCAGTAGTTGTGGCTCATGGGCTTAGTTGTTCTGCGGCACACGGGATCCTCCCGGACCAGGGCTCGAACACGTGTCCCCTGCATTGGCAGGCGGATTCTTAACCACTTGCGCCACCAGGGAATCCCTAGATGTACCTTTTTAAAATGAATATCTTATTCATTTATAATATTTTGCTCTTATAAACATTGCTACATTAAACATCAATGTACATGTATTTTTGCATTCTTGCCAAGTCATTTCATAAAAGAGAATTAGAATTCTGGGTGTAAGGATATGAAACATTTTTGGAACAATAAAATTTTCCATCAGTATTACCAAATTGCCCTCCAAAAGGCAATACAAACTGACACTCTCACCAAAAGATTGTGTTTATATTTCCACACCTTTTCAGCACCAGAAACGTTAGTGTTTTAGTGATTTTTTTTTAATCTGAAAGGTAAAAAAAAAATTTCTTGTTTTAATTTACCAATGTTTAATTGTTAATGAGGCTGAGGATGTTTCATATATTAATTGGCCATTTATGTTTGTGAAAGCAATAATTTTTTTAAAGAATATTACTCTTATTTATTTATTTTTTAATTTGGTTGCTCCGGGTCTTAGTTGCGGCAGGCGAGCTCCTTAGATGCGGCTCACCCGCTCCTTAGTTGTGGCATGTGAGTTCCTTAGTTGTGTGTGGCATGCAAACTCTAAGTTGCGGCATGCATGCGGATCTAGTTCCCTGACCAGGGATCGAACCTGGGCCCCCCGCATTGGGAGCACGGAGTCTTACCCACCGTGCCACCAAGTGAAGCCCCGAAAGCAATATTTGTTTTGTTTCTTTTTATCTTTCTATTATACAGATTTGCACATACACCAAAGAAACACCATGCTTCAACAATTACCAACATTTTTTCCAAACCCATTATGTCATTTTATATAGAGTTCTTTTACGTAATATTGGAAGATGTCATTTAGTGCCCTTTGACTCAGGCACGCAACTCTAATTCTTTGGCTAACTAGAACAAGTGTAAACTAAAGGGTAACAGCCAACCCTAGGCATCTTGCAGCAGTGAAAACGTAGTTGCTAATTGAGGCCACCAGATGGCAGACCACGGGGAAAAAGAAAAAGGAGACGAAATCTATGCCTACCAAGACCCAGCTTCAGGATGGCCCAAAGGTTTTAGGGAACTTTGTTTCCTATTAGTAGTGCGGGGGTGGGGGGGGGGGGGTCGGGCAGATTAGTCAAAGGCATTGTTTTAAACCATAGTGATGTATTTAATTATCTGATAGTAATGTCATTTATTATCTGATGCATTTTATTATCAGATTAAATATCTTTTATATTTTCATTTTTTTCTATGAATCTCTAGGACTCCAAAAATAATGTTTTAATTGGAATTGCATCAGAATTATAAGTTAATTTGAAAAAAGTAAGATCCTCATACTATTTATTTTTCCCATGAAAGAACATGTTTTCCCCATTTATTTGTCTCCATTTATATCTTTCACTAAAGATTACAGTTTTCCTTATAAAGATCATGCACATCACTCATTAAAAATTTCACTTGGGAACAGGTTTATTTTACATGTATGCTAACTGGATTTTGACAATTTCATAGAAATATATTGACTTCTGCAGGGTTAATATTTACTCTGCTTTCTTTTATTAAGAAATAACTATGAGTTAGTTCTTTTTAATTGCCCTGCTGTGGAATTACTTAATCTGGAAAGCATCACAAAATTCTTGTGCTTGCCTTTCTACTATTTATTTCTCTTATTTCTGTTTCATACTTCATTACATTGGCTAAAAATGGCATAAAATATGAAATATTTAATAATGATAAATAATGTATCTTTAGTATGTTTAACTGACTTTTTATTTGGAATAGACACTCATCGTGTTTATTTTAATTTTATATAGTAATATGTTTTTATTAAGAATATAAATGGATGTTGAATTTCACCTGGTGGCCTTTTAGCATCTACTGAGAGGATCATATGATTTTTCTTATTTAATCAATTGATATGGTTATTTTATTAATGCTTTCTCGTATTGTCAGCTTTCCAGTCTAAGGTAAATTCTCCTTGATTTCAATGGGTTAAAGTTTTAGTGTATTTTGAACTAGATTTGCTAGCATTTTATTTATTTTGTGTCTAACATTCATAAGTTAGGTCTGTCTAAATTTTTTTTCCGTGTCACATCTTTATTAGATTATAGTGTTGGAGCTATGTTTAGCTCATAAAAGAATTGGATAACACCCAATCATTTTCTCTGTTTTATGTTCTGGAATAAATATGTAATGATTTTTATCTATTTTATTATTATTATGTTTCTAAGGCTGATCAGAAAAGAATGCAGTTTTTTAAATTTAAATGAAAATAAACAAATGCTTGTATTAAACATGTTTTATAATTCAAAACCTTAAAGAACTGTAATAAAGGTTATTTCCCCCACCCCAACATGTTAAAGAAATGCCTGCCAAACCCATTATAAAAGATTATCTCTGTCTGAGTGTGCTCTGGGTTATACTATTACATAAAGCAGACAAAATCCTTTATTTTTCTCAGCTGTTCTGCTCAATCATGGTAAGAAAATTATGCCTAGTGATTCAGCATCTGAAATGTTATACCAAGTCAAAAGTTGCTGCCTATATATTTTTCACAATAAGCTATTGCATTTCTTAGGTACTGGTAGATAATAATATTCCAAGGAAGTGTATTTCTTGGGGGGGAAGAAAAAGGCAATAAAGAATTTTGACTCTTGTTTTATCTAGGTGTACATCTTGCCTCTAGAAGTAGCTCATGGCAAATAGTTATGGTAAGCTTCCAGATGAATAATATTCATAATTCATTATGGCTCTTCTGACAGATCACAGCTTTGTTCAACAGAACTCTCTGCCATGTTGGAAATGTTCTGTTTCTGTGTCCAATGTCTACTGTGGCTCTGAGGACTTGAAATGTGGCTAGTGCAAATGAGAAACTAAATTTTTATTTTTAATTAATTTAAATTTAAATAGCCACTTGTGGCTAGTGGCTACCAAACTGGACAGCCCAGCTTTCAAGGTACAAAATTTAATTAGTAGGGATACATTAAAAAATCCAGAATGTTTTCACCACTAAACATTTCCTTATTATGCATAAATAAATTTCACTTGCTGGTATTTTGACAACTGAGAATCAATATCAGTCTCTGCTCACTTCTCCAAAATTATTTACACTTGTATTTTTTTTACATCTTTATTGGAGTATAATTGCTTTACAATGGTGTGTTAGTTTCTGCTTTAAAACAAAGTGAATCAGTTATACATATACATATGTTCCCATATCTCTTCCCTCTTGCGTCTCCCTCCCTCCCACCCTCCCGATCCCACCCCTCCAGGCGGTCACAAAGCACCGAGCTGATATCCCTGTGCTATGCGGGTGTTTCCCACTAGCTATCTACCTTACGTTTGGTAGTGTATATATGTCCATGCCTCTCTCTCGCTTTGTCACAGCTTACCCTTCCCCCTCCCCATATCCTCAAGTCCATTCTCTAGTAGGTTTGTCTTACCCCTAGGTTCTTCATGACATTTTTTTTTCTTAAATTCCATATGTATGTGCTAGCATACGGTATTTGTCTTTCTCTTTCTGACTTACTTCACTCTGTATGACAGACTCTAGGTCTATCCACCTCATTACAAATAGTTCAATTTCGTTTCTTTTTATGGCTGAGTAATATTCCATTGTATATATGTGCCACATCTTCTTTATCCATTCATCCGATGATGGACACTTAGGTTGTTTCCATCTCTGCGCTATTGTAAATAGAGCTGCAATGAACATTTTGGTACATGACTCTTTTTGAATTATGGTTATCTCAGGGTGTATGCCCAGTATTGGGATTGCTGGGTCATATGGTAGTTCTATTTTTAGTTTTTTAAGGAACCTCCATACTGTTCTCCACAGTGGCTGTATCAATTTACATTCCCACCAACAGTGCAAGAGGGTTCCCTTTTCTCCACACCCTCTCCAGCATTTATTGTTTCTAGATTTTTTGATGATGGCCATTCTGACTGGTGTGAGATGATATCTCATTGTAGTTTTGATTTGCATTTCTCTAATGATTAATGATGTTGAGCATTCTTTCATGTGCTTGTTGGCGGTCTGTACATCTTCTTTGGAGAAATGTCTATTTAGGTCTTCTGCCCATTTTTGGATTGGGTTGTTTGTTTTTTTGTTATTAAGCTGCATTAGCTGCTTATAAATTTTGGAGATTAATCCTTTGTCAGTTGCTTCATTTGCAAATATTTTCTCCCATTCTGAGGGTTGTCTTTTGGTCTTGTTTATGGTTTCCTTTGCTGTGCAAAAGCTTTGATTCATTAGGTCCCATTTGTTTATTTTGTTTTTATTTCCATTTCTCTAGGAGATGGGTCAAAAAGGACCTTGCTGTGATTTATGTCATAGAGTGTTCTGCCTATGTTTTCCTCTAAGCGTTTGATAGTTTCTGGCCTTACATTTAGGTCTTTAGTCCATTTTGAGCTTATTTTTGTGTATACACTTGCATTTTAAAAACTTGGTTTAATACTTACCTCCCAGCTGAGCCACCTTCTTTCGCCATTCTGAGACGTATTCTGTTTTTCCTGTCTTGGCATTTGCTGTTGTTGTTGTTCCACTTTGTTTACATGCTTTTAGCTCTGTCGTTAGGTGTCTTTGTAATTTTGTATCCAAACCTACTGAATTTTTGGTACTTTCTTTAAAAAAAAAAGTGATTTGCTTTAAAAATTGGACATGAACATTTTGCCATGTAGAATGATGGATAATTATATCAGAATCATAACAGTAAGATGATCATGGGTAAAGTATGATCAAGAAGAATTTGCAAAAATTTTTAATGAGAATTTATAAAAATAGAATTGGCACTTCAGTAAGGAAACTGCAGCTATATCATTGAACTGCTTTTCAAGATGAAGCCAAATTATACTTTAAACTTTCTAAAAATGTGCACTTCAGTATACACCAGTTTTACATGTGTTCTCCACATCCAGTGCCACTATTATTAAAATTTTAAGATTTGGTGGTTATGTTATTGTAACAATCCTACATGTCCTGCTTCTTGTATTTCTATAGCAGCAATCTGAATGTATACTTGACAAGTTTTATGATTTCAAATGACCTAATAAGATCTGGGAATGATTTCAGTTAATTATCTTTTGATTAACAGATTGCAAAGTACTATTTTAGAGAGATTGGAATAACCCCTCATTTGAAGCTAAAGCTTCATCATTTAATAAATTAATTCATCATTCAAGTCAGAAGCTTTAGTAGTTGAGAATAGTGGTAGCCACCTATTTTTTTAAAAGGCTAATTTTAAATGAAATTATTTGTGACTGGAGTCCAGATACTGAAAACATCGAAATATTGGACTGGCTGGGTACTTAAAAGAACAAGTTTCTATAAAGATGCTGAGTCTGGTGGTTGAGTCCATTCTAATAGGGATGAAAGAAGTGACTCACAAACTCTTCAGAAAGGAGATGCTACACCCCACTCAGATCAGTAACTGAGAAGATTAGTCTAGCTTCTTGATAAAATGCAATCTTATCACCTTGGTCCCCACCAACTCACAATTCATGATATAAAATTTAAGTTTTCTTTGCTTCTTAGGAAAACATTTTGCTAACAAAATAATAGTGTGAACACAGGAAATAATATAAAACATGAGACAATCCTTTTTATTTATCTATTTTTGTATGATTGCCTCATTTAAAAGTTAATGTAATGTAAGATAATTTTTTATGATGGCTAAGGATACTAACTATTTTTACCTGTTTTTGTTTTATTGTTTTGGGGTTTTTTTTGGCCACTCCGCATGGCTTGCAGGATCTTAGTTATCAGGGATGGAACCCGGGCCCCCTGCAGTGGAAGCGTGGAGTCCTAATCACTGGACCGCCAGGGAATTCCCTACCTGTTTATTTTTTCACATAATTTCAGAATTATTTTATCAAGTTCTTTGAAAGTATTTTAAATTGGGATTTTGCCTATTTGCTTTAAGTATTTTAATTGGTAGGAGAATGGCATTATTAAAATATTAGTCTAAAATATGGTACTACTTTTCTTGTACTTAATATCTTTCAGGAAGATCTAATTTTCTTCATATTGGTGATATATTTTCCATTAAAGTTCATTAACATATATTCATATCTGCTGCTATTACACATTAGGATTCCTTTCTAATTACATATTTCAAACTGAGTATTGTTAGTACATATGAATGTTATTTCAATTTTATATATCCACCTATTTCCAAACATTTTTCTGAGCTCTTTAAAGCATTCTGGGGACTTCCCTGGTGGTGCAGTGGTTAAGAATCCACCTGCCAATGCAGGGGACACAGGTTCGATCCCCGGTCTGGGAAGATCCCACATGCCAGGGAGCAACTAAGCCCATGTACCACAACTACTGAGCCTGCGTGCCACAACTACTGAAGCCTGTGGGCCTAGAGCGCGTGCTCCACAACAAAGAGAAGCCACCACAATGAGAAGCCCGTGCACCGCAATGTAGAGTAGCCCCCGCTTGCCACAACTAGAAAGTCCGCGCGCAGCAATGAAGACCCAATGCAGCCAAAATTAATGAATAAATAAATTTTTTTTAAAGTATTCTGTATTCCTCTCCCCAAAATGGAAATTCCCCACTTGCAAATTACTAAATATTCTCAATGAATTTTCAGGGAACTACCAGACCCTGAGATCTTAGTCTGGAGTATCTGAACAGCAGATGAACCAAGCTATTTGTATTACCCATAGGCCAAGGACTTTCACTGATGCCCATAGCCAATGTTCAGGGTATCCAAACCACGCACTGGCTATCTCATTTGTACCCCAAAAACAGGATTCAAACTCCATGATCCATTACATTTGTGTGGAGCCTCATGTGCTTAAGACTAAGAACTGTGTAAAACTTGCCTGATAACAGTTCATGGGGAGCAGTGGTTTCCAGAGAAATGTTCCACTATTTTCACTTACAAACATTGCAATTTCCCAAAGCTCTGATACTTTAGGAAATAATTTGGTCTATAATCATTCAATCAGTCCAGTCAGGAAAACAGAAACCACTGTATGTAGTTCAAACAGAAAGGGATTTAATTCTAAGAAATGGTTACAAAGGTGTTGGGAGGGCTAGAAGAAAAAAGAAGGAATGTTACCCAGAGTTGAGAAGGCTGCTACCACCATGCTTAGGCTGGAGCCCTGCAGCTGCATTTGCTGCCAGAGGTTACTGGGTAGCCGTGCAGGAACTCCACCTCCACAGAACGGGCACCCTGTGGCCCGTGCTGAATCTGCTGTTGAGACCCCTCTACCACTGGTACCAGTCTTAAAATGGCTTCTTCTTTTCTCCCGCCAGTGACTCCCATTGGCCAAACCTGACCGGTAGCCAGTTAGTAAAGGATTCTGGGGAATGGAGTTACAGGCTTCTAGCCCCTACGATTATGGAATACAGAAGGGAGAGAGAGTATGGCATTGTGCCAGCAGAAAAATAATTGGCACAGTAATATTCTCAGGTAGATCCTTAATCATTTTAATCAATTACATTTGGTATAAAATTACTTCTGAATGGATTGGATAAGTGTATAGCAATAATCACTTTCCCTTCATTTCTTGGGAAATCTTGCTTTTGAGACTTATTAAGATGGTACTAGCACAAGACAGAGAGTCAAGGATGGTTGAAAAGGGGAAGAATGGACAGGACAGAACAGGTCCAGGGGCAGACACATAGATAATTAACTTGATGAAAGGCCAGTATGGATTTTGCAAAAGGCTTCCTCTTTCTAATAAAAAAATATTTTGTCTCTAAAATTGAGGGTGGAGGTAGGGCAACAATAAAAACCTTTCTTTTTGTCTGAGTAGCAAGAGCCAATGAGTTTCATAAGAAACTGGGGGTGAGGCAGGAATCTAGCTTGCTAATTATATGCAAATTCTCCTGTATAATGGAAGAAAAATGAGTCAGCAAAAATACAAAGCTACATAAATTAGCACCTTCAGTGTCTTTAGACAAGTGAAACAGCCAAATAGAGTCGTCCCCAAATTAACTTCCTTTCAAATTCCATCCAGGCACATCCACTAGAGTTTGTAAAAGGCTCACATTACCATCAGTTGATACCTGATGTGGAATTTTTTTTAACTTCTTTATATTTCCACCACTTTCACTCTGATTCACAAAATGCTTTATTAGAGTTCACTGGGGCTTTATGGCTTATATGACTCAAAAATGAGTTAATTCCTATTTTGTTAGTTGGCATAAGAAACATTCAATGAGCAATGCTGGGCAGGATGATTACTCTATGACTAAACATGTATAGATCCTTTCAAAGATTCTTCTGAAAATTCTACTCTGTAGTAAAGCAAATTTAATTTTTTAAATCTTATGAATGTAGAGCATTATCTTTTAAAATGAACTTTGCTCCTGCCAGGACATGCGTGTATATATATTATATATACATATATAATATATATGTATCTTAAATTTATGACTATATTTTGTGGGATACCACTCTGCAGTGCTGTTCTAGAAACTTCTTTCAGAATTATGAAATGTTTTAGAATTATTAAAGTTGAAATATCTTTCTAGAGCTTCATTTTTTTAAAGCTGCTACTTGCTGTCATCATGAAATGCATACTATATGATCAATGAAAATTAATATGGAAATAAGTTCATATGTATATTTAAATTTTCACATGATAAAAAGAAGAGTATTTCTGTCAGATACTTTTCTTAAGTTTGTGCACCATTCTCTCCCAGTTCTCCTGGGTCTGAAGTAGTCAACCCATTTCATAGTTAATCCTCCTAGGAAAATACTGGAAAGGTGAAAGCAGTGGATTAAGTTATATTGGTTTGTGTAACTTAAACTTAACCCTCTCTCCTCTTGGAGATAATAGGGTGAACATTCAAGACACAGTCACAGAGAACTGCATAGAGATTCCAGAGGGGTCGTTTCACAGATGATCTGCACTTAGTTCCAGTCAGGCAGTCTGCACAGGTGTGGCTGTGCTGTTTCTTCAAATAACGAGACATTTTCATACCTATGGTGGTAGGAAGAATGATGGTCCCCAAGATGTCCATTTCCTGCACATCTAGAACCTGTGAAAGTGTTATCTTAAATGGCAAAAAACGATTTTTCAGATGCGATTAAGGATCTTAAAATAAGGAGATTATTCTGGATTATCCAGTGGGCTCAATCTAATCACATGGGTCTTTAAAAGTGGACTTTTTCTCAGCTGTGATTAGAGTGAGATGTGACCATGCAAGAAGGGTGGAGGGGAGCTGTAATATTGATGGCTTTTTTTTTTTAAATAAATTTATATATTTATTTATTTATTTTTGGATATGTTGGGTCTTCATTTCTGCACGAGGGCTTTCTCCAGTTGTGGCAAGCGGGGGCCACTCTTCATCGTGGCACGCGGGCCTCTCACTGTTGTCGCCTCTCTTGTTGTGGAGCGCAGGCTCAGTAGTTGTGGCTCATGGGCCCAGTTGCTCCATGGCATGTGGGATCCTCTCAGATCAGGGCTCGAACCCGTGTCCCCTGCATTGGCAGGCAGATTCTCAACCACTGCGCCACCAAGGAAGCCCATATTGATGGCTTTGAAGACAGAGGAAGGGGGCCATAAATAAAGGAATGTAAGCAGCCTCTAGAAGTTGAAAAAGGCAAGGAAGCAGTTTCTCTCTTGGAGCCTCCAGAAAGAAAGATAGCTGTGTTAATACCTTGACTTCAGGTCAGTGAGACCTGTGCCTAATTTCTGACCTACGGAACAGTAAGATAATAAATTTGTGTTATTTTAAGCCTCTAGGTTTATGGCAACTTGTTACTGCAAAAATAGAAAACTGATATACCTACAAAGCCATTGCCCCAAGCCCACTGCTGCCTCAGCCATCCTGACCCTCCTCTTGGGACTCTCAATCCAGTAACAAAGGGGTAACCCCTGGCATGGTGAAGTTCCCTGGAGCCCTGTCCCAACACAGCAGCCAGCTTTAGTTCTTATTTATTTATTTATTTATTTATTTATTTATTTAGTCTGTGCCGGGTCTTAGTTGCGTTATGCATGTGGGATCTAGTTCCCTGACCAGGGATCGAATCCAGGTCCCCTGCACTGGGAGTGCAGAGTGTTACCCACTGAACCACCACAGAAGTCCCCAGCTTTAGTTCTGACTGGGCTACACCCAACTTAACCAGTTGTGAAATATTTTGAACATTACTTTCAACTTCAGGGACCTAAATCAGTGACTTTCAAACTTTTTTTGACTCCCGCCCACCCACAGTAAGATACACATTTTTATTTCAACCTAGGACATAGACACATTCCCACACACACAAATTATATAATTGAAACTAATGTTTCTTGAACCAGTATTTAGCTTTACTACATGTATTACACTCTGATATTTTCAATTCTATTCTCTTCTATTTTATTAGTGTAAATTTCAACCTACTAAACTGATTTCATGATTCACTAGCAGGTTGCAACCTTCAGCTGAAAAACACTGACCTTGATCATGACAACTCTATGGTCAAGATGTAGAGTTTCTGATGGAGAATATATTCTGTTTCTTTTATTTATTTATTTATTTATTGGCCACGCCTCATGGCATGTGGGATCTCAGTTCCCCAACCAGGGATCAAACCCGCACCCCCTGCAGCAGAAGTGCAGAGTCTTAATGACTGGACCGCCAGGGAAGTCCCAATTCGGTTTCATTTTTAAAGGAAGCAGAATTTGTTCAGAATTTAAATAGTTTCTATATGTAACCTTAATTCATTGTTATTAAATGTTATTTATTGGCATACTAAAAATGTATTCGTTTTCTCAAAGCGAAAATCAAATCCATGACAGTTTGTAAATTAAGCCTAACAGTAAGAGAGAGGGACCACAACAGGGAAGGGATACATTTTAGAAACAATTTTTAAATGAATAGATATAGTTGTTGGGTACATGTATTTAGTGTTCTGCTTTCTATTGCTCAATTTGTTCATTTCTGCTTTTATTTTTAATATTTCCCTTTTTGTGCTTGTTCTTAAGATATTACCCATTTCCTTTTCTAGATTTTTTTGTGTTAATTTATTGCATTTCTCTTTTTTTCCTTATTACTATTCATAGCTGCAGTATCATTTCAAGCACTTACCCTTTGTTTTAGTATCCCCTTAATTTGAGGTCCTGGTGGAGTTTAAATTTGAATTTAAAATTATGTTTATTATAACTCAGTTAGCTTTTCTAGGTATTGGTAGCAAAAGGGTTTGACGATTATACTGTGTATTAGTTAGCTTTCACTAGGTTATGTTGTGGAACAAACCATCCCCCTAATCCTTGTGGCTTACAGCAGCAATGGTTTAGTGCTCCTTTACTGCACCTGTTGGCTACAGCTCTGTTCTGGGATCTTTATTTCAGGATGTAGACTGAAGGAACAGCCTCTATGTGAGACACGCTGTTCCATGGGTGAACCACAGGATGTCTCTTAAAGCGTCTGCTCAGATGTGGGGCATACATCACTTCTCCATGCATTCCTTAGACCAATGCAAGTCATAAGGCTAAACCTGATCACATAATCCTTTCAAAGGCAGGGCAATCAATAGTAGGAAACAATAGTAGAATCTAACCCCATGTTATCCCCCATAATGCCTCAACCAAAAAGGTTTATCCTTGCATCTCTGTCAATTCAAAATTCTGTTTTATTGTTGGATTACATCTGAGACTTACCATTATAGCATATATGTTTCCATTTTTAAATGTATCTTTAATCATGATAAAATACTGTTTGTCTCCCTTAATGCTTTTTCTACAAAATCAGCTATGCTGATCACGTTTTTACAGGCCATGCCAGCCTGTGGCTGCTAGGGGTTATGATAACATTAAGAAAACAGTATTTTTCTAGCTTAGCCTACACCCACAGCAATGCAAGACCTCAGCTCTCAAAATCCACCAGGTATTTAATGGGCTTCTGCAAGGAGTCCTGGGGTTCCCAGGAGGATCCTTCTTGGTACGTCTGAAGCCTGGGTCCCTAGTCTGCTGAGCCATGAGCAATATCTCCTGCTACCTCCAGACGCCCACAGAGCAGTGCTGCGTTGCACATCTCACACCTTCAGAGGCTCCAGAGATTTCACTCTTTTCTAAATTAATAGCCGTCTTTCCCCAGAGCTTTGGCTCAAGTTCCTAAGACACAATTGGATAGCGAATAATATGATTAATACACTGTACCATACTCAAAATTACTCTAACGGCCAAACCTTTTATTTCAGTAAGCTTATTTCTCTCCACCCCCCTCCCCCGCCCCGTCTCCAGCATCCCCTCTCCCCTCCCCCTCTACATGAGGCTCCTCTGCTGTTCCTGCTGGTAGATCCTGTAATAACCAATTCCACTCTGGAATCACTGTGAAACTGACATAATTCAAACACCAGGTTTTTATTGTGCTTGTACAGGCACTATGAATTGTAACCCATTCTTGCTTTCTTAAAATGTCATTATTTTAAAACATTTTATCACAGTAATCACACACGGAAAAAATGTAATAGGGCTTATGATGAAACCATAGTCTACTGTCCCATCCCCTCCCACCCCTAATTCGATTTCCCAGGAGGAATCACTTTTTTTTTTTTGGAATCACTTTTAATTGTTTCTGTTTCAAGGCTTTTTGATGGTTACTTCCCTAATTCTAAACAATGAGTCTTCACCTTGCATTTAACCCATTTGCATCATATGACATAGTTGTTCATTTCTTCCTTAAAACACTATTCTAAACTCAAATGTTACTTTATCAGAGAGACCTTTCCTGAGCACTCTGGGTTAAATAGCCGACCAACTAACTAGTCCCTTCTACTCTGTACTATTTACCCCCCTACTTTTCAGTATTGATTACCACCTGACATATTTCATATTTGTTTATTGACTTTCTCTTTTATTTCAATCCCAATTTGAGCAAGGCAACTGTAAAATGACATCTTTGTGAAACTTAGGGACGTTTGAATATAGACCAGTTATTAAATGATATTAAACAATAACATTAATTTTGTTAGGCATGATGATGACTTGGGGAAAAAAATTCTATCAGTTAGAGATGTATAATGAAGTATCTATGAGTGAATTGACATAATGTCCAAAGTTTTCTTTAAAATACTCAGGAATGAGTCCAAGATTTCTGGCTTGAGTAGCCAGGAGAGTGAGGTTGTTATTTGCTGAGGTATTTGAAGACAGCAGGAGGAAGCAGTTTTGCAGGGGATGGGAGTGGGAGAAAGTAAGGGACTTGCTTTGACAACGTCAAGTTTAAGATGTGTGTTGATAACCAACTAGTGTGTATATAATCAAGTAGAGATGTTGGCTGTCTAGATGTACCAGTATCTAGATGTACCAGTCTGGAGTTCAGGGAAGTGGACTAGGCTGGAGATAAATATCTATGAATCATCATCATTTAAATATACATGATATTTAAAGCCATGAGTCTGCATGGGAATATTTAGGAAATGATGGTAAGATTTTTTTCAAAAAGGAAAAAAGGACGTCTAAGAACTAAGCCTTACAGCATTCCAAAGTTCACAGGCCAGATATGAGAAGTCATCAGAGGAAGCCAGGAAGGAAAGGCCAGTGAGGAGAACAACTATGGCAGCCTGAGAAGCAAATGAACAAAGTGTCCCCCAACCCAGTGTTCCAAAACTGGCAGTACAACTAAAGTGTTTAACAAGTGAATATAACACAATAGTTTATTTCCCTATAGCCACTGACTAAATGCCAGAATTTTTATGGTACAGTGATATTCCATTAGAATTTTTAAATAAAATAGCTCTTATTGTGCAAATTATGGGTTAAAGATTAGCTGTCACTAATAATCTCAAAACTTAATTCTGTTTTATACCACATTGCATTGAACTGAATACTATTGTGCTCCAATGAGAGTCCTTCAGGGCCAGCACTCTCATCCCCAGGCTGCTGGGAATATTGACTGCTGTTGTCTCACAGCCACCTCCCCTGGTGGGAACACCTCTTGGCTGCAGGGATCTGCCTCTCCCAAGGTTATACCCCCTACTAGGAGGAAGCGCATATCAAATGAATACAAAATCTGGCCCCTTGCCTCAATTTGGGACAACTCTGAAGGGTCATCCCCCCTCCAGAAATCCCCATGGGATGACTGAGGCCTCAGTTGAAACCTCACCAGGGTCAGCTTCTCCACTGTTCAGTCCCACCTTCCTTACCCACTCAGAGGTATCTCTCTAATGAAGTTCTGCATGCAACTCTCCATGCTAGAATTTGTGTGGAGGGAACCCACCCTAAAACACGGTCTACCAGAGGCACGACTACCCTCCAATGTAATTGTGCCATTTATAATATATGGTAATTATAGAATTTATTCTTTGTTGAAAATACCAGGTCATTTGTTCTGTAGGATTTTCCATATTCTGGATTTGGCTGATTGTATCCCTGTGTGTATTTTTATTCTGATACTTTTTGTAAACGGGTACTAATACTAGAGGCTTAATTAAGTTCACCTCCATCCACTTAAACATGGTATTCTGAAACTTTTTTTAACTTTATTTTTTCTACCCTGTGAAATGTAAGTATTGCTTATCTGATGCTGAGAAGGGATGAAAATCAAAACTCCCCAGGATCAGGAGAGATCATTTATAATTATATCTGCCTCTCCTACCCCCTCGTTCCCGCAGATGTGGTGTATGCAACCTAAGGGCCTTCCAGATACTGGGAGCAAATGACTGGAGAATATGTTTACCTAGGTTTACAGCCTTAAACACTAAATACCTTCCTCCCAAAGCAGAGTATGATTATCTTCTTCTCATCTAGGAAGATACCCAAACACAGCAATACCATCTCTGGATTATTTGCATGTAGAATTCCACATTGTTACTAATTTTAAAAGCCATCCTGGCTTTCTTCTGTCAAGTGGTTTGATTGTGGATCACATTCTTTCACCGACAGCTGGTGTATTCTAAGTCAATTAATCAACATGCATTTATCAAGCACCTGCTGTGTGATCAACGTCATTCTTGGAGAATTCATGCTGATTAAATTTTCTGTAAAACAATCAGGAAGCTGTATCTTGTTTCTGCTCTGCCCCCATCCCCACCCCCAATTCACACAAATGCATTCCAGAATCAAATAGATGCTCTTTTTGTATCAATTTACTGTTTTGAATCATCTACATACTGCTCCATTCTGTTGAGAGTTGATAATAGCCTGGACAATTATGATTTTTCTAAGGTATTCAAAGCAGTTTTGCATAAATGTATATACCCTTCTGCATAATTATGTACTCTTACGCATCTCCTTTTAAAGAAATTTGTTATGAGTTTTTGTTTATTTTATTTTTTTATTAATGTCATTACAAGTAACAGAAACCAGCTTGACATGGCTCAAGGGAAAATAAAAACTTACTGGAAATATATTAGGCTCTCTCACAGAATCCAAAGAAGAATTGAACCACCAACCAGGCCTCTGGAAGGGCAGAAGGCAGGGAAGCTCTGGGGACCCTAACAACAGCTGCTCACAAACGTTTCTTGTGGAATTCTGCCACTAACATGATTCAGAGCCAAACTTTTCCCATCTCTGTGTACGTACCTCAGTTCAAAATTCAAATTCCTGGAAGGGAGAAACTGATTGGCTGAGCTGTGGTTAGAAGGCTGCTGCTGCTCCAATCAAGTATGGCCAGGAGGCACTGTCCAATACAAAAGCCACCAGCCACATGTGCCTATGCAGCACTTGAAATGTGGCTAGTACATTGAGGAACTGAATTTTCATTTTATTTAATTGTTATTCAATAAACTCTGCACTCCCAGCTTCTGAGGTGGGAGAGCCTAGTTCAGGACATTGGTCCAGCAGAGACCTCCTAGCCCCACGTAATATCAATCGGTGAGAGCTCTCCTAGAGATCTCCATCTCAACACTAAGACCCAGCTCCACTCAATGACGAGTAATCTACAGCGCTGGACACCCCATGCCAAACAACTAGCAAGACAGGAACACAACCCCACCCATTAGCAGAGAGACTGCCTAAAATCATAAGTTCACAGACACCCCAAAACACACCACCAGACTCAGTCCTGCCCACCAGAAAGACAAGATCCAGGCTCATTCACCAGAACACAGTCAGCAGTCCGCTCCACCAGGAAACTTACACAACCCACTGAACCAACCTTAGCCACTGGAAGAAAACACCAAAAACAGCAGGAACTACAAACCTGCAGATTATGAAAAGGAGACCCCAAACACAGTAAGTTAAGCAAAATGAGACAGAGAAACACACAGCAGATGAAGGAGTAAGGTAAAAACCCACCAGACCAAACAAATGAAGAGGAAATTGGCAGTCTACCTGAAAAAGAATTCAGAGTAATCATAGTAAAGATGATCCAAAATCATGGAAATAGAATGGAGGAAATACAAGAAACAGTTAACAAGGACCTAGAAGAACACAAGAGTAAACAAACAGTGATGAACAACACAATAAATGAAATTAAAAATTCTCCAGAAGGAATCAATAGCAGAATAACTGAGGCAGAAGAATGGATAAGTGACCTGGAAGATGAAATAGTGGAAATAACTACCGCAGAGCAAAATAAAGAAAAAGAATGAAAAGAATTGAGGACAGTCTCAGAGACTCTCTGGGACAACATTAAACGCACCAACTTTCGAATTATAGGGGTTCCAGAAGAAGAGAAAAAAAAAGAAACTGAGAAAATATTTGAAGAGATTATAATTGAAAACTTCCCTAATATGGGAAAGGAAGTAGTCAATCAAGTCCAGGAAGAACAGAGTCCCATACATGATAAATCCAAGGAGAAACACACCAAGACACATATTAATAAGACTATCAGAAATTAAATACAAAGAAAAAATATTAAAAGCAGCAAGGGAAAAACAACAAATAACAGACAAGGGAATCCCCATGAGGTTAACAGCTGATCTTTCAGCAGAAACTCTGCAAGCCAGAAGGGAGTGGCAGGACATATTTAACGTGATGAAAGGGAAAAACCTACAACCAAGATTACTCTACCCAGCAAGGATCTCATTCAGATTCGACGGAGAAATTAAAACATTTACAGACAAACAAAGGCTAAGAGAATTCAGCACCACCAAACCAGCTTTAAAACAAATGCTAAAGGAACTTCTCTGGGCAGGAAACACAAGAGAAGGAAAAGACCTACAAAAACAAACCCAAAACATTTAAGAAAATGGTAATAAGAACATACATATTGATAATTACCTTAAATGTAAATGGATTAAATGCTCCAACCAAAAGACATAGACTGGCAGAATGGATACAAAAAGAATACCTATATATATACTGTCTACAAGAGACCCACATCAGACCTGTGGACACATACAGACTGAAAGTGAGGGGATAGAAAAAGATATTCCATGCAAATGGAAATCGTAAGCTGGAGTAGCAATTCTCATATCAGGCAAAATAGACGTTAAAATAAAGACTAGTACAAGAGACAAAGAAGGACACTACATAATGATCAAGGGATCAATCCAAGAAGAAGATATAGCAGTAGTAAATATTTATGCTCCCAATGTATGAGTACCTCAATACACAAGGCAAATGCTAACAGCCATAAAAGGGGAAATCGACAGTAACACATTCATAGTAGGGGACTTTAACACCCCACTTTCACCAATGGAAGGATCATCCAAAATGAAAATAAATAAGGAAACACAAGCTTTAAATGACACATTAAACAAGGTGGACTTAATTGATATTTATAGGACATTCCAACCAAAAAAAACAGAATACACTTTTTTTTCAAGTGCTCGTGAAACATTCTCCAGAATAGATCATATCTTGGGTCACAAATCAAGCCTTGGCAAATTTAAGAAAATTGAAATCGTATCAAGTATCTCTTCTGACCACAACACTGTGAGACTTGATGTCAATTACAGGAAAAAATCTGTAAAAAATGCAAACACATAGAGGTGCAACAATACACTGCTAAATAACCAATAGATTACTGAAGAAATCAAAGAGGAAATCAAAAAATACCTAGAAACAAATGACAATGAAAACACGATGACCCAAAACCTATGGGATGCAGCAAAAGCAGTTCTAAAAGGGACGTTTATAGCAGTACAATCTTACCTCAAGAAACAAGAAAAATCTCAAATAAACGTTAACCTTACACCTAAAGCAATTTGATAAAGAAGAACAAAAAAACCCCAAAGTTAGCAGAAGGAAAGAAATCATAAAGATCAGATCAGAAGTAAATGAAAAATGAAACAGTAGCAAAAAACAATAAAACTAAAAGGTAGTTCTTTGAGAAAATAAACAAAATTGATAAACCATTAGCCAGACTCATCAAGAACAAAAGGGAGAAGACTCAAATCAACAGAATTAGAAATGAAAAAGAAGAAGTAACAACTGACACTGCAGAAATACAAAGGATCGTGAGAGATTACTACAAGCAACTATATGTCAATGAAATGGACAACCTGGAAGAAATGGACAAATTCTTAGAAATGCACAAACTTCTGAGACTGAACCAGTAAGAAATAGAAAATATAAACCAACCAATCACAAGCACTGAAATTGAAACTGTGGTTAAAAATCTTCCAACAAACAAAAGCCCAGGACCAGATGGCTTCACAGGCGAATTCTATCAAACATTTAGAGAAGAGCTAACACCTATCCTTCTCAAACTCTTCCAAAATATAGCAGAGGGAGGAACACCCCCAATCTCATTCTATGAGGCCACCATAACCCTGATACCAAAACCAAAGATGTCACAAAGAAAGAAAACTATAGCCCAATATCACTGATGAACATAGATGCAAAAATCCTCAAAAAAATATTAGCAAACAGACTCCAACAGCACATTAAAAGGATCATGCACCATGATCAAGTGGGGTTTATCCCAGGAATGCAAGTATTCTTCAATATATGCAAATCAATCAATGTGATACACCATATTAACAAATTGAAGGAGAAAAACCATATGATCATCTCAATAGATGCAGAAAAAGCTTTCAACAAAATTCAACACCCATTTATGATAAAAACCTTCCAGAAAGTAGGCACAGAGGGAACTTACCTCAACATAATAAAGGCCATATATGAGAAACCCACAGCCAACATCGTTCTCAATGGTGAAATACTGAAACCATTTCCATTAAGAACAGGAACAACACAAGGTTGCCCACTCTCACTACTATTATTCAACATTGTTTTAGAAGTTTTAGCCACAGCAATCAGAGAAGAAAAAGGAATACAAATCGGAAAAGAAAAAATAAAGGTGTCACTGTTTGCAGATGACATGATACTATACATAGAGAATCCTATAGACTCTACCGGAAAACTACTAGAGCTAATCAACGAATTTGGTAAAGTAACAGGATACAAATTAATGCACAGAGATATCTTGCATTCCTATACACTAATGATGAAAAATCTGAAAGAGAAATTAAGGAAACACTCCCATTTATCACCACAACAAATAGAATAAAATACCTAGGAATAAACCTACCTAAGGAGACAAAACACCTGTATGCAGAAAACTATAAGACACTGATGAAAGAAATTAAAGATGATACAAACAGATGGAGAGATGTACCATGTTCTTTGACTGGAAGAATTAACATTGTGAAAATGACTATACTACCCAAAGCAGTCTACAGATTCAATGCAAACCCTATCAAGCTACCAATTGCATTTTTCACAGAACTAGAACAAAATATTTCACAATTTGTATGGAAACACAAAAGAACCCTAATAGCCAAAGTAGTCTTGAGAAAGAAAAACGGAGCTGGAGGAATCATGCTCCCTGACTCCAGACTATACTACAAAGCTAAAGTAATCAAGATAGTATGGTGCTGGCACAAAAACAGAAATATAGATCAATGGAACAGGAGAGAAAGCCCAGAGATAAACTCATGCACATATGGTCACCTTATCTTTTATATAGGAGGCAAGAATATACAATGGAGAAAAGACAGTCCTTCAATAAGTGGTAGTGGGAAAACTGGACAGCTACACATAAAAGAATGAAATTAGAGCACTCTCTAACACCATACAAAAAAATAATCTCAAAATTGATTAAAAACCTAAATGAAAGACTGGACACTATAAAACTCTTAGAGGAAAACATAAGCCAACACTATATGACATAAATCACAGCAAGATCCTTTTTGACCCACCTGCTAGAGAAATGGAAATAAAAACAAAGATAAACAAATGGGACCTAATGAAACTTAAATGCTTTTGCACAGCAAAGGAAACCATAAACAAGACCAAAAGACAACCCTCAGAATGGGAGAAAATATTTGCAAATGAAGCAACTGACAAAGGATTAATCTCCAAAATATACAAGCAGGTCATGCAGCTCAATTGCAAAAAAACAAACAACCCAATCTAAAAATGGGCAGAAGACCTAAATCAACATTTCTCCAGAGAAGATATACAGATTGCCAGCAAACACATGAAAGGATGCTCAACATCACTAATCATTGGAGAAATGCAAATCAAAACTACAATGAGTTATCACCTCACAGCAGTCAGAATGGCCATCATCAAAAAATGTACAAGCAATAAATGCTGGAGAGGGTGTGGAGAAAGGGAACCGTCTTGCATTGTTGGTGGGAATGTAAATTGATACAGTCACTATGGAGAACAGTATGGAGGGTCCTTAAAAAACTAAAAATAGAACTACCCTACGACCCAGCAATCCCACTACTGGGCATATACCCTGAGAAAACCATAATTCAAAAAGAGTCATGTACCACAATGTTCATTGCAGCACTATTTACAATAGCCAGGACATGGAAGCAACCTTTGTGTCCATCAACAGATGAATGGACCAAGAAGATGTGGCACATACACCCAATGGAATATCACTCAGCCATAAAAAGAAACAAAATTGAGTTATTTGTAGTGAGGTGGATGGACCTAGAGTCTGTCACACAGAGTGAAGTAAGTCAGAAAGAAAAACAAATACCATATGCTAACACGTATATATGGAATCTAAAAAAAATAGAAAAGGTTCTTAAGAACCTAGAGGCAGGACATAAATAAAGACACAGACGTAGAGAATGGACTTGAAGACACGGGGAGGGGGAAGGATAAGCTGGGATGAAGTGAGAGAGTGGCATTGCCACATATACACTACCAAATGTAAAGTGGATAGCTAGTGGGAAGCAGCCACATAGCACACAGAGATCAGCTCGGTGCTTTGTGTCCACCTAGAGGGGTGGGATAGGGAGGGTGGGAGGGAGACGCAAGAGGGAGGGGATATGGGGATATATGTATTCGTAGAGCTGAATCACTTTGTTATATAGCAGAAAAAAAAGCAGATAAACAAAGACATAATGCCCTGGTATATAATAGATGCTCCGGGAAAAAAAAAAGTTAAGGAGATAGAGAATGACAGGGGATGCTCTTTTGCTGGATGAACAGGGAAGACCTCCCTGATCCCATGACTTTGAAGTAGAGATTAGAATGAAGGGGAAGAGTAAGTCATGTGACTCTCAGGAAAAGCAGTCCTTCTGACAAGTAGAATTAGTTCAGCTTGTTTCAGAATCCACAGGGATGCTTCTGAGCCTAAAGAACAGAAAGAAAGGGGAACAAGGTAGAAAATTAGAACAGGTAGTCTGCAGCCAGATCATCCATGGCCCTCACGACAGGGTAAATGTTGAGTCGAAGCGCTTGCAGTGTTGAGAACAGAGAATGGGATGATTGCATTTACCTTTTTTTCTTTGGTCCACAAATCATACAGGCAAGACATGAAATTTTGTGAATAAGATTTTTCTAAGAATTTTTGTCCTCATGGTTTTATCAGAAATTACCAACTCTTTATTTCCCCAATCTGTGTTTTTCTTATGATAAAATTAAATGAATTATGAAAACATTAATATTTATGAAAAAATAATTGAAAAATTAAATCCAGAGCTACTTATCTCCTGAATTAATTTGAATCCTGAAAATTTCTATGCCCTTTATCTGAATAAAATGTTTGCACAACTGAATTGTAAAACAAAATTATTTACCTCAGGGAATCAATTTTATCCATGATAGAAGTCTTTGTAATGGGTAAGAATCCTTTCAAAATTTCTTGCAGGCAAACCTTTAAAAAGTAATACACTCAACTGCCTAACACACAAAGAAACACCCATAGAACCTAAAGACAACCATAAAACAGACATGAATGCACATAAATTCCTAAAACTTGCTAAGCATATGCATAATCTATATACAAGAGGGTATATATATATATATAAAATTACTGCAGATTACACATAATAGCTACTATTTTTAAGTACTTACTGTATATCATTTACCTGTGACTATCTGTATTAGTTTGCTAGGGCTACTGTAACTAAATACCACAGACTGAATGGCTTAAGTAGAAATTAATTTCCTCATGGTTTTGGAGGATAACAGTCCAAGATCAAGGTGTCAGCAGGTTTGGTTTCTTCTGAGGCCTTTCTGCTTGTCTTGCAGATGGCGGTCTTCCTACTGTGTCCTCATGTGGTCTTTCTTCTGTGCATGCTCGTCTCTGGTGTCTCTTTGGTGTCTCCATATTTTTTCTTCCTATAAGGATACCAGTCAGATTGGATTAGGGCCCACCCCAATGGCCTCATTCTAGCTCAGTCACCTCTTTAAAGACTCCCATTTCCAAATACAGTCACATTCTGAGGTACAGGGGATTAGGGCTTCAACACATGCATTTGACAGGGACACAATTCAGCCAATAACACTGCAACTTACCTATGAAGATAAAATGTTGAGTAAGAGGCTGTCCCTAAGAGAGATGACAATGCAAGAAGTGCTATCATAGAATTATGTAAAAGTGGCCGTGTATCTTGGGAGCACAAAGGAAAGAATGCAAATTCTTCCTTGATGCAAATGCAGGGGCTGGGAGCAATCAGAAGACTTCATGGAGGAGGTTACATGTGAAGTGGCATCAGAGGACAATTAGACATTCTATACTTTGTGCCAGCATCCATGGCATCTGTGCCTAAAATATAAAGTCATCATTTAACTATTCAATATATCATGGATGAGCAAGTGATTAGAAAGCAATAAGGCACTATGTAAATATTCATTTTTCCTTTTTTTTAAGTTTTTCTTTTTTTTAATTAGGTAAATTACTATATTCCTTATTTCTCCAGAAAACAAACTGCTAAGTGAAAATCTGAATATATAATATCTTTATTGGCCGCCTTTATTTATGGGATAATGCTTGGCAACAAAATATTTTGTTGTTTCTTGTTACTTTTCTCACGTGTCTTCGCTTAGATGTCTTTAATTTTTTTCTGGGATGGGGAAAGAGAGAGACTTCTACAGAAATTTTACATGTCATCCTGTAATTGATGACGGCACCTGAAGATAACTATTAATTGTGTTAGGAACAAGATGGAATAATACTTAGCAAAGTTCTGTACTTCTCTTGGATTGGATAAGTCCTTGAACTGACTTCAAGTAGACTTCTTTATAGCTCTTTTGTTATAATACCCACAATATTGTTCTCTTAAAATGAAATACATGTAATTTAAAAAAATAGGCCCTATGTCAGGATAGCCTCAATAGGTCTGAAAACAGCTTTATGTAAAAATGCAGGGAATTCCCTGGCGGTCCAGTGGTTAGGCCTCGGCGCTTCCATTGAAGGGGGCGTGGGTTCAGTCCCTGGTAGGAGAATTAAGATCCCGAAGCCATGGGGTACAGGGGGTGGGGAAGCAAGTAACTTTCAGTTTCCCCCAAATTCCTCCAGATATTACTCCTAGAGAGAGCATTCTTTTCTTAAAGAGAACTTTTGGGTTTTGTTGGCAAGTGTTTGTCCCCCTGGAGAAGTTGACTGGACAAGAATCTGGTCCTGTGGTCTTTTGTGGTTTCTGTAGCTTAGACTGTGATGATTGCATCAGACCTGTAATGTTTTCATAAATTATACTCCCACTACCTTTACAGCATGTCACTGGAATAAAATTCTAACTCTACTAATTACATTAGGAAGAATGAAACTGTTTTCCTCTAAAAGTTAGAATGCTTTGAATTTTCTTGTACTTACATTTTACTGCTGTGAAAACTACATCTATAGAGCAGGGGTCCCCAAACTTTTCGGCACCAGGGACTGGTTTCGTGGAAGACAATTTTTCCACGAAAGGAGGGGCATAGGGAGATGGTTCAGGCGGTGACGCAAGCCATGGGGAGCGGCTCCCCGCCGCTCACCTTCTGCTGTGCGGCCTAGTTCCTAACAGGCTGCGGACCTGTACCAGTCCACAGCCCAGGGGTTGGGGACCCCTGCTGTAGAGAATGTATGAAACTATATATAGATAAAATGTGCCAAACAGATAATAGAGACTCCTCCCCAGAGGAGCTCATAATCACAGAACTAATAACATCTTGACAACTTGTGTTGTTTTTGCTAATGAATTGTTTATCTTAAATATTAAAATGCCAAATTCTTCATAACTGTCACGGCTTAATTGGAAATGACTTGGAAAATAATTTGTTTTAAAATTTAGCAGATTAAATTCAGTGTGCTGTCCTGGATTGGATCCTGGAATAGAAAAGAACATTAGTGGAAATATATGGTGAAATACATATACAGTCTGGAATTTACTTAATAATAACGTATTAATGTTAATTTCCTAGTTTTGACAAATATACCCTGGCTAGGTAAGGTGTTAACATTAAGGAACACTGGATGGAGGATATAGGGACTCTCAGTTCTTTGCAACGTTTCTGTAAGTCTAAAATTACTCTGAAATTTTAAGTTTTTTTAAACAAAAAATTTAGCAGAGTGTTGAAGTTATATTTTCCAGTCTATCTCCATGAGTAAAGAGGCCAGGCTCACAGTTCCAGGGATCTGGATTGGACTTGGGGCTATCTGGGAAAACAAGACAGAGAACCAAGATGCAAAACCAAAGAGGCTGGAACAAAGAGAGCTTCTGGGTGAGGAGGTGCAAAGCTGGTAGAAGGAGGGGAAATCTCTAGGTTGTGAATATAGGTGGTCACTAAATGTTAATGTAAATCTACAAACAAGATTTTAATAACAGTGTTATAAAAACAAAACATATATGTAGATGAGAATGATGGGTAGAACACTGGTTGATGCACCTTTTAAAAGTACTTTTGAAATCTAGACTCTATCTGTCAAAAATTTGGAAGCTGCTGGTTGACAAAAGCTAAGGAAGCTACTGAATATTTATAGGATTGGCTCTTGCATTTCTGATGTTGTGAAGACGGAGTGACAAAGTCTTCTGCTGTTTTCCTTGTTCTCTGGTTCTGGCTCTTTCTCATTCTATTTGAGATCACCTTGCAATTTTTAAGCATGAGGGTGTGATCCTAAGAAACTTTTCTCCTCATATATTTCCAGTTTTAGATTTGATTTTTTTTTTTTTTTTTGACCTGTGCCACCAGCATGCAGGATCTCAGTTCCCCGACCAGGCATCGAGCCCGTGCGCCCTGCAGTGGAAGCACGAAGTCCTAACCACTGGACCGCCACGGAAGTCCATAGATTTGATGATTTTTATATGAAGTACTAAATTGTATTCTACCTCAGCATTCCCACACCTTGTCCCTTTTTCCAGGAGACCCCATCAAATTGGACGTGGACACGTGACCCAGGCCCAGTCAAACATGGTACCCCATTTCTCTGGATGTACTGACAAACCGGGATGATGCAAACATGGAGACACTAGGAGGAACCCTGCTAAACAAAGAAGAAGGGACAAGCTTGAATCCAAACTCACTTATCTGAAAGCAGAAAGGCAACAGCATACTGGGAGGCCCTTTCTGCCTCGAGCCAGCAATCCAGGACCACTGAGGGTCAAATAATAATTCTTCTCACTGATTTGAAAAAGCTGAAATCTATGTTCCAATCTAAAATTGATAACAAAGGAAGGAGGCAGGAATCAACCAGAAACTTGGTAAAAATTAGGAAACCCTGTTTCCCTTGTCCCTTCTTCTTAAACAACTGTGCTATTCCCTGCCAAATATAATTAGTAATCATGCCCATGGGAAAACACTATCCACTGGGTTACAGCCGAGGGTCAGGGTAGCCATTATGGGATACAGTAAATTGAGAGCCTATAGGATGGGCAAAGCTGAGATCTGTTGCTAAGAGACAGAAACTACAGGGCTGGGTAAGATTTCTGGTATTGGGGCCTAGTTTATGGAATCCCCAGGTATGAATTGGCAAAAAGCCATCTGAGATCTGAAGGGAGTTGTATCGCCAGAAAAACCCAACTTGGAAACAAGCCTGTGAATGGTCAAAGCCTAAGGCAATACCCAGGCTCCATAATGAGGCCAATAAGAAGTTGGTAGCCGAACTGGTGCCGTCCTAAAACATGTTGGATGAGGGAGACTTGCTTCTCACATGTGCAGACTCACGGGCAGCAAGATTGAATCGATAAAGAACTTCACTGCAAGGGAAGCAATTTAGGTGATATTTGTGGGACTTCCCTGGTGGCGCAGTGGATAAGAATCCGCCTGCCAATGCAGGGGACACGAGTTCAATCTCTGGTCCAGGAAGATCCCACATGCCACGGAGCAACTAAGCCCTTGCGCCACAACTACTGAGCCTGAGCTGTACAGCCCGCGAGCCACAACTACTGAGCCTGCGTGCTGCAACTACTGAAGCCTGCGCGCCTAGAGCCCGTGCTCTGCAACAAAAGAAGCCACCACAAGGAGAAGCCTGCACACCGCAACGAAGAGTAGCCCCCGCTCGCCACAACTAGAGAAAGCCCACGCGCAGCAACGAAGACCCAATGCAGCCAAAAATAAATAAAATTTTTTAAAAAATGATATTTGCATTGCAGGACCAGGAGGAAGCCGATTTCCACCTGACCAAGAAGAAAGCATATGGCCCAAAGATACTGAACTTTAAGACAATGTGGGTTGTCTTTTGAGAGATGAACTGTACATGGAGGTTTTGCATTAAATTTAGTATGGGACATTTTTGGAATTGCATGTTCAGAAAATCAAGAGTGTGGATGATAACAGTGAACTGTGACAGCATATTGTGCTGCATGATATCTTTCTTAATTTGGCTGGCTGGCATGCTATCTCTTCCAGTATCAGATCCTCTCTTCTGGAACAGATATGGGCATATGTCACCAGCCCACCCAGTCTTAGTACCCCATTCCCCAGACATCATTATTAGTATAGGGGTGGGCATGTGGCCCAAGCAGGGCCTGTAAGAGTTCTTCTCTGGAATTGATATGTGGACACTGGGGGAGAGAGATCTCTTTCCACTGGGATTCCTAATGCAGATGATGTAAGCCTAGAGCTGTGGGCAACCTAATTCTCTGGCAACCTGGAAGATGGAAGAAAATGAGGTCACCACACAGAGGAGGCTGAGCTGAGGTATTAGGGGGAGGGAAGAGGAGAGAAACCTGATGATATTTCCATGTGGGCCTGAAGCCAAGTCCTTCCATGAACTTCTCTTTCCTTCTTTCTCACCCTCCCTTCAACTTCTCTCCCTTTTTGGCTTAAATTAATTTGAGTTGTGTTTCTGTCCCTTTCAACTGAGACAGTCTTTATTTTTTAAATTTTTCTAAATGTAAGGTAACACATACTCACCATAAAGGAAATTTGGAAAATATAAATAAATAGAAAAAAGAAAATGATCTATTCTCTCTCATGCTTCAAGTATAACTAGGTTAGCATTTTAGATTTTGCAGTACTTTAAATGCTTATTTTACATAGTCATAAATATTCAAGCTTAATCTACTGCTTTTCCTATTTAACATTTTAACATTTTCCCATGTTCTTAAACCACCTTGTAAACATAATATAATTTTCTTATATTTCCTCTACTATTAGGTAATTTTGCAGTGTTACAACCATTTTGGATTATAGCCCTAGCATTTATTTTCAGAACTATAATTACTGGGCCTAAATATTGGAACATTTTAAAGGCTCATTTTATGTTTTAGCTATGATTCCTTATTTAGATGAATACAAATACACGCAAATGAGAAATCTGTCGTTCATGGACAATCAGGATTAAATGACTCAAATATATAGGGTTAAGTTAGGAAAAAAAACAAACAAAATATCATTAGGCCTTCAATGAATAATTCTTTTTAGGGACAAAAGCTATCCCAAATTAACAAAATTCAAAGCTTAAGCCACATCCAATTACAGGAATTAAAATAAACAAAAACACTGATATTCAACCATGGCACCTGGTGTACTTTCCTCCCTAATTGCTAATCTTTTAAACATATAATTTTAGCATTTTTCCACTTTGAAAATAATATATAAAACAACACAAGATACCATTGACACCTTTTTTTAAATGATAATATTTATTGTCATTGAAGATACAGGTATAATGCTGGGAAAGGTGAGAATTAATATAACCCTTTGGGGACAACTTGCCACCTATTTTATTTTTGTATGAAGGAATAAATAACCAGTCATTTCAACTGCTTTATAATGGTCCATTACGTGCATGTATTTACTTAACCAGTACTCTATTTTGAGACTTTTAGATTGCTTCCAGTGTTTTACTATTACAATAATACTGTATTGTATTATTGTACAATAAGTCTGAGGAAAAGCTTTCCTCTCACCTCCCTGGGAGAGTCAAGGGGTAGGTATGTGACCTAAACTAGAACAACTACACTCTCTGTCCTAGAACTTTTTTTTAAGAATTTAATAAACTTTATTCAAGCATACACGAAAGTAGAAGGAATAGTACAGTGTATCTCCATGAACTCACACTCATTCTCAACAATGAGCAGTTCATGGCCAATCTGACCTCTGTATACATTTCTCCATTTCCTCCAGTCCCCAGGTTTTTCTGAAGCAAATCTTAGAGGTATAACATCAAGGAATATATTTTCTAGTATTACTAATATAAGCCATTAGACTAATTTAAGTTAGTTTGATGAAAATATTTCTTTGTGCTATAAATGATGCTTTCTAAAAGTCCTTTCAGAGCCCAGTACTGAAACTGACAAGGCCTGAAAAAAAGTATTTTCCTCATTGGAGGAAAGAAGAAATGTCAAGGTCTGGTCACCTTCTGTGTTTCTCTGACTTTTTGTTGACCTCTCTTTGTTACCTCCAAAGTCAAACACAGTTGTATCAATTTTATTTAACTTTATCACATTTGTTTAATTCAATATATTATGTGCCATTTAATCCCTAGAAAGATTAAAAGCTATAGTTATGCTTTGTTGCTCTAAAATCACCTTCCTGAAAATTTTCAGTATTTGGCTACATTCAGATCATTTTTAATTTTTTGTTTATTGTGGGAAAATATATATAATGTAAAATTTGCCACTTTAACCATTTTTTAGTGCACAATTCAGTGGCATCAAGTACATTCACAATGTCCTCCAACCAGGGACTTAGTATTTTGAGCAGTGTGACTTAAGGAGAGAAACAGCAGATAGAGTTCACTCATTACAGCATAAGCACCCAAACAAGACCAACCAGGGATCACTACTATTGAAACCTTCGGGAACTGCTTCATTACAAGTTGCGTTTTCAGCCTTGCTTCTTTCCTATAAGCTCCTGAAACCCCCTTAAGATGATCAGTGTTAATCGTTTCTCCATCAAAGAACCCTAAATGACACAGAATGTGAAAGATTTTAAGCAAAGAAATGACATGATCAGCTTAGTTGATAACGAAAAAAAACTTTGACAAAATCCAACACACTTTCATGATAAAAACAATGAATAAACTAAAAGTAGAAGGGAACTTCCTCCACATGCTAAAGAGCATCTAAGAAAAACCCACAGCTAATATAATACTCAGTGAAAAACTGAAGCCTTTTCCCTTACATCAGGGGCAGGACAAGGATGCCCACTCTTGCCACTTCTATCCAACATTGTACTGAAAGTCCTAGACAAAGAAATTAGGCAAAAAAGGGCTGGGGGTCGGGGTGGGGGGATCCAAACAGAAAAGGAAGAAGTAAAAATTATCTCTATTTGCTGCTCTGTGTTTTGGAAAGGTCACTTGGACTGTAGCATAGAGGTTGTTATGGACTGAATTGTGTCCCCTCCAAATTCATATGTTGAACTCCTAAGCCCCAAGGTGACTGAATTTGGAGATAAGGTCTTTAGGGAAGGAATTAAGGTTAAATGAGGTCATAAAGTAGGACTTTAATCCTTTAGGATTGATGTCCTTCTGAGAACAAGAAGATTCTTCAGAACCATTTTTTTTTTTTTAGATTCCATCTATGTGTGTTAGTATACGGTATTTGTTTTTCTCTTTCTGACTTACTTCACTCTGTATGACAGTCTCTGGGTCCATCCACCTCACTACAAATAACTCAGTTTCGTTTCTTTATATGGCTCAGTAATATTCCATTGTATATATGTGCGCAGACGTAGAGAATGGACTTGAGGACACGGGGAGGGGGAAGGGTAAGCTGGGACGAAGTGAGAGAGTGGCATGGACATATATACACTACCAAATGTAAACAGCTAGTGGGAAGCAGCCGCTTAGCACAAGGAGATCAGCTCAGTGCTTTTTGTCCAACTAGAGGGGTGGGGTAGGGAGGCTGGAAGGGAGACTCAAGAGGGAGGAGTTATGGGGATATATGTATACGTATAGCTGATTCACTTTGTTATACGGTAGAAACTAACACAATTATACTCCAATAAAGATGTTAAAAAAAAAAAAAAAGAACAGGAAGAGACGCCAGATCTCTCTCTCTCTCTCCCTCTCTCTCTCCCCACAGAGAAGAGGCCATGTAAAGACACAGTAAGAAGGTGATCATCCAGAGGTCAGAAAGAGAGGCCTCACCAGAAACAAACCTGCTCACTCCTTGATCTGGGACTTTCAGCCTCCAGATCTGTGAGAAAATAAATTTCAGGTGTTTAAAGCACCCAGCTTAAACATGTTTTATATGGCAGCCCTCGTAGACTAATACAGAGGTTATTGCAAACACATAAAAATGACATTTGCCTGAGCTGAAACACTGACAGTGGCGAGGATGAATTTGAGTCCGATTAAGAGAGAGAAATTAGAGGATTCAGTGATGGATTGGATGGGAGGATGATGAGTTGAGTGTGAGGTCTGTGGTCCTTTCTCGTCTTCCCTCTTGACGGAAATCCTCCCTATGTGTATCAGGAATCTCAAAGTAAAGATCTGCTTTTATTCTGGCTCTGCCCTTCCATCTGATAAAGTATCTCTTGAATTCGGGTAGCTACTATTTAAAATTGTTTAGTCAGTAGGAGAGATGTAGTTAAAAACATTATTGCCCCTTGTACTAAATCATTACAGATCATATGAACCAATGCCTCTCAACACAAATGGCACAAGTAGAAATGATAATACAGGGACTTCCCTGGCGGTCCAGTAGTTAAGATTCCACGCTCCCAGTGCAGAGGGCCCAGGTTTGATCCCTGGTCAGGGAACTAGATCCTATGTGCACACTGCAACTAAAGATCCCACACACCACAACTAAGACCCAGCACAGTCAAATAAATAAATATTAAAAAGAAAAAAGAAGAAATGATAATACAGTATTTGTTATGCACACTGGGGCAAGAAGAAGAAGCTGCTTACAGCTGAAGACAAACAGCTGGGGCCTCTGAGCAGCTGCCCCAAGGACTGAGGGCAGTCGATATCTCAGCTGAAACCAAGCTTGCTGCTTAAAAATCTCTAATGGAGACAAAAGCTACTTCATGTAGATGCGGCCTCTCATATATATAGTGTTTAGAGAAAGTATCCTCAAGAAGTCATTGCTGGCTTAAATATCTTAAAAATGGCTTAATCTAGATTTGTTTAATTGTCCATTTACTCATGATAGGTATGAATTTGCTCCATGATACAGTCATACAGTAAATATTGTCACAATCTTGGAGCAATTCTGGAAACGAGGAGGGCAGAATCAGGAAGTCTAGAACATTTAGGGAAAGCCACTGTGGTTACACTTCAGGTGCTCTATAACCAGGAATGGTCCTTTGAAAACAGGCAACCCGTTCCCTCTGTACCCACAGGCTTGGGGAAGTCTCCCAAGCCACAGTGCCTAGGATCCAGCTCCCTTCTGGGACCCCACACAGACATCTCCTCATCCACACAACATGTATAAGTGAGACACAGGTGTCTGCCCAAATTAAACCCTCCTTCCCACTCCCTTGCCGGCAGCTCCAGTTTAAGTACTTATTGCTTCCATCTTTAATTTTTTTCAGGCCAATACAAAGACACTGGAAATATCCTGTGACAGGTGAGAAGAGCCCAAAAATAGCTTTCCTGATGGGGTGGAATAACCTTTCTGTTCCTTTCAATTCCTAAAGCGAGCAGCTAAGAACTGGGCAGAAGATACTACCATATCAATAAATTATCCTGCCTCTCAGGAAAAAGGTCTCTGCTTCAAGAGCACATACTTACAGCTGAAGCTCAAGAAATTACATGGTCAAATAGTATTAAGATTAAAGACTTTTGTTACATAAATTCTGCCTTTTGTGAAAGTGCAGGATACTCTAATTATGCATAGATCATCGCTAGTAATACGTATAGTGATCAAAGCTTTCCATATTCAAAATAGAAATGAACATTTTCTTTCAAGCAAAATGAAATAGGTCAAGGGGTAGGAGGGGTGGATCTGTGCAGTGTTTGAATGTGAGTACAAGTTGGCCTAGGCCCAAAACAGAGGTGGACTGCAAGCAAACATAAAAATTAATACCCAGAAACTAAACTGGATTAGAGAAGCAAGAAGAGATCATAGAAATGTGAATCTAGAAGCAGGAGCCAAGAAACCAAACTGGATGAAAACGCAGGGGGTGTTTAAGAATGTGAGTCATAAGAGGGCATGTCGCAGCTTCCCTCACTGTTGAGATCTGACCTAAACAAATCTGCCTGTTAAGCTTCTTCTAGTAAAAATAGCAGTAGCTTCCAGGGATGAGAGATGGGTAGGACCCATACTTTCTCTCCTACAGCATTGTTACCATGACTTATCACAGTGAAACCTAGTCTCAGACCTAAATTTTCCACAAATACAAACATGTATTGGCAAATAGGCTGAATAGGGTATGCATACAAATGATTCCTCTGAACTCAGTGAAGTCCACACTTTCTCTTCTTGGCACTTCAACAAGCTGCCTTGCACAGAAGATTCACTTGGAAGCTAACACAACTGTATTCTGATGGAGCATGAGCTAACCTTCCAATCTGCTTAAGTGAAAGAATTCTGTATTAAGAAGGACAAGTTAGAACTAGAGACTTCCGGTGCTATTTCTTTTTTTTTTTTTTTTTTGCTGAGGTACGCGAGCCTCTCACTGTTGTGGCCTCTCCCGTTGCGGAGCACAGGCTCCGGATGCGCAGGCTCAGCGGCCATGGCTCACGAGACCAGCCGCTCCGCGGCATGTGGGATCTTCCCGGACCAGGGCACGAACCCGTGTCCCCTGCATCGGCAGGCGGACTCTCAACCACTGCGCCACCAGGGAAGCCCCCGGTGCTATTTCAAAGGCTGTTAGGCTTCTGGGCTGCCAGATTCTTACACTCCATTTGTGCAAAGTGGAAGTTCCTGTACAGTATATTTTGGGTTTTTTAAAGAAATTTTTTCTTTTGTTAATTTTCTTTAAATTGAAGTCTAGTTGATGTACAATGTTGTGTTAGTTTCAGGTGTACAGCAATATATATATATTTTTTTTTTCTTTTTCAGATTCTTTTCCCTTATAGGTTACTACAAAATATTGAGTAGAGTTCCCTGGCTAACAGTAGGTCCTTGTTGGTTATCTATTTTATATATAGTAGTATGTATATGTTAATTCCAAACTCCTAATTTATCCCTTGCCCCCCTTTTACCCTTTGGTAATCACAGGTTTGTGTTCTATGTCTATGGGTCTATTTCTGTTTTGTACATAAGTTCATTTGTATCATTTTTTTCAGATTCCACGTATAAGTGATATCATATAGTATTTGTTTTTCTCTTTCTGACTTACTTCACTTAGCATGATAATCTCTAGGTCCATCCATGTTGCTGCAAATGGTATTATTTCATTTTTTATGGCCAAATAATATTCCATTGTATGTATATACCACATCTTCTTTATCCATTCATCTGCTGATGGACATTTAGGTTGCTTCCATGTCTAGGCTATTGTAAATAGTGCTGCAATAAACATTGGAGTGCGTGTATCTTTCTGAATTATAGTTTTCTCCTGATGTATGCCTAGGAGTAGGATTGCAGGATCATATGGT
>NC_137159.1:45275522-45395852 GCF_951394435.1 Stenella coeruleoalba
GTACTTATTGTAATACTAGAGAAAGGATAACCTAAGTAAAGAGACCCTACACAGGGTCACCAAATAATGAAGAGAGCAAGCAGCCCAGAATTTTAAAATTCATGGTTACTTTGTTCCAATCTCATACTCCTTGATTAAAACCCCTCTCTTACATTGCTATTCTTATGCAAGCTACATGGTGATCAAAACTACATTCTTGAAGATGGCGGAGCAGAAGGACATGCGCTCACTCCCTCTTGTGAGAGCACCAGAATCACAGCAAATTGCTGAACAATCATCGATAGGAAGACACTGGAACTCACCAAAAAAGATACCACACATCCAAAGACAAAGGAGAAGCCACAATGAGATGGTAGGAGGGGCACAATCACAATAAAATCAAATCCCATAACTGCTGGATGGGTGACTCATAAACTGGAGAACAATTATACCACAGAAGTCCAACCACTGGAATGAAGGTTCTGAGCCCCACGTCAGGCATCCCAACCTGGGGGTCCAGGCGGGAGGAGGAATTCCTAGAGAATCAGAATTTGAAGGCTAGTGGGATTTGATCTCAGGACTTTGACAGGACTGAGGGAAACACAGACTCCAATCTTAGAGGGCACACACAAAGTAGTGTGCGCATCGGGACGCAGGGGAAGGAGCAGTGACCCCACAGGAGACTGAACCAGACCTACCTGATAGTGTTGGAGGGTCTCCTGCAGAGGCAGGGGTGGCTGTGGTTCACCACAGGGACAAGGACACTGGCAGCAGAAGTTCCGGGAAGTACTCCTAGGTGTGAACCCTTCCAGAAACCACCATTAGCCCCACCAAAGAGCTGGGTAGGTCCCAGTGCTGGGTGGCCTCAGGCCAAACAACCAACAGGGAGGGAACCCAGCCCCAAGCATCAGCAGACAAGCAGATTAAAGTTTGACTGAACTCTGCCCACCAGAGCAACACCCAGCTCTATCCACCACCAGTCTCTCCCATCAGGAAGCTTGCACAAGCCTCTTAGATAGCCACATCCACCAGAGAGCAGGCAGCAGAAGAAAGAACTACAATTCTGCAGCCTGTGGAACAAAAACCACATTCACAGAGAGATAGACAAAATGAAAAGGCAGAGAACTATACAACAGATGGAGGAACAAGATAAAACCCCAGAAAAACAACTAAATGAAGTGGAGATAGGCAACCTTCCAGAAAAGGAATTCAGAATAATGAGAGTGAAGATGATCCAGGACCTCAGAAAAAGAATGGAGGCACAGATCGAGAAGATGCAAGAAATGTTTAACAAAGACCTAGAAAAATTAAAGAACAAACATCTAGAAGAAATAAAGAACAAACAAACAAACAGAGATGAATGATACAATAGCTGAAATGAAAAATACACTAGAAGCAATCAGTAGCAGAATAACGTAGGCAGAAGAATAGATAAGTAACCTGGAAGACAGAATGGGGGAATTCACTGCCACAGAACACAATAAAGAAAAAAAAAAAGAAAAGAAATGAAGACAGCCAAAGAGACCTCCGGGACAATATTAAACGTACCAACATTCGCATTATAAGAGTCCCAGAAGGAGAAGAGAGACAGAAAGGACCCAAGAAAATATTTGAACAGATTATAGTTGAAAATTTCCCTAACATGGGAAAAGAAATAGCCACCCAAGTCCAGGAAGTGCAGAGAGTTCCAGGCAGGATAAACCCATGGAGAAACATGCTGAGAAATATAGTAATCAAACTGACAAAAATTAAAGGCAAAGAAAAATTATTGAAGCAACAAAGGAAAACCAACAATTAACATAAAAGGGAACTCCCATAAGGTTAACAGATGATTTCTCAGCACTCTACAAGGCAGAAGGGAGTGGCATGATATATTTAAAATGATGAAAGGAAAGAACCGACAACTAAGATTACTCTACCTGGCAAATATCTCATTAAGATTAGATGGAGAAATCAAAAGCTTTACAGACAAGCAAAAGCTAAGAATTCAGCACCAACAAACCACCTCTACAACAAATGCTAAAGGAACTTCTCTAAGTGGGAAACACAAGAGAAGAAAAGGACCTACAAAAACAAAACCATAACAATTAAGGAAATTGTAATAGGAACATACATATCAATAATTACCTTAAACGTGAATGGATTAAATGCTCCAACCAAAAGACACAGGCTTGCTGAATGGATACAAAAACAAGACCCATATATATGCTGTCTAAGAGACCCACTTCAGACCTAGAGTCACATACGACTCAAAGTGAGGGCATGGAAAAAGATATTCCATGCAAATGGAAATCAAAAGAAACCTGGAGTAGCAATACTCAGATCAGATAAGATAGACATTAAAATAAAGAATGTTACAGGAGACCAGGAAGGACACTACATAATGATCAAGGGATCAATCCAAGAAGAAGATATAACAATTATAAATATATATGCACCCAACATAGGAGCACCACAATACATAAGGCACCTGCTAACAGCTATAAAAGAGGAAATCGACAGTAACACAATAATAGTGGGGGACTTTAACACCTCACTTACACCAATGGACAGATCATCCAGACAGAAAATTAATAAGGAAACACAAGCTTTAAATGACACAATAGACCAGATAGTTTTAATTGATATTTTTATGGGACATTCTATCCAAAAACAGCAGATTACACTTTCTTCTCAAGTGCACATGGAACATCCTCCAGGATAGATCACATCTTGGGTCACAAATCAAGCCTCAGTAAATTTAAGAAAACTGAAATCATATCAAGCATCTTTTCTGACCACTACACTATGAGATTAGAAATCAATTACAGGGAAAACAATGTAAAAAACACAAACACATGGAGGCTAAACAAAATGTTACTAACAACCAAGAGATCACTGAATCAAAGAGGAAATCAAAATATACCTAGAGACAAATGACAATGAAAACACGATGGTCCAAAACCTATGGGATGCAGCAAAAGCAGTTCTAAGAGGAAAGTTTATAGCAATATAATCCTACCTCAAGAAACAAGAAAAATCTCAAATAAACAATGTAACTTTACACCTAAAGCAACTAGAGAACGAAGAACAAACAAAACCTAAAGTTAGTGGAAGGAAGGAAATCATAAATATCAGAGCAGAAATAAATGAAATAGAAACAAAGAAAACAATTGAAGAGATAAATAAAACTAAAAGCTGGTTCTTTGAGAAGATAAACAAAATTGATAAACCTTTAGCCAGACTCATCAAGAAAAAGAGGGAGAGGACTCAAATCCATAAAATTAGAAATGAAAAATGAGATGTTACAGAATGCACCACAGAAATACAAAGCATTATAAGAGATTACTACAAGCAACTCTGTGCCAAAAAAAATAGACAGCCTGGAAGAAATGGATAAATTCTTAGAAAGGTATAACCTTCCAAGACTGAACCAGGAAGAAATAGAAAATATGAACAGACTAATCACAAGTAATGCAGTTGAAACTGTGATTAAAAATATTCCAACAAATAAAAGTCCTGGACCAGATGGCTTCAAAGGTGAACTCTATCAAACATTTAGAAAACAGCTAACACCTATCCTTTTCAAACTCTTCCAAAAATTGCAGAGGAGGAAAACTCCCAAACTCATTCTACCAGGCCACCATCACCCTGATACCAAAACCAGACAGAGATACTACAAAAAAAGAAAATTACAGAGCAATATCACTGATGAATATAAACGCAAAACTCCTCAAGAAATACTAGCCAAAAGAATCCAACAACACATTAAAAGGATCATTCACCATGATCAAGTGAGATTTATCCCAGGGATGCAAGGATTCTTCAGTATACACAAATCTATCAATGTGATTCACCATATTAACAAACTGAAGAATAAAAACCATATGATCATCTCAATACATGCAGAAAAAGCTTTTGACAAAATTCAACACCCATTTATGATAAAAACTCTCTAGAAAGTGGGCAGAGAGGGAACCTACCTCAACATAATAAAGGTCATATATGACAAACCAACAGCAAACATCATTCTCAATGGTGAAAAACTGAAAGCATTTCCTCTAAGATCAGGAACAAGATAAGGATGTCCACTCTCACCACTGTTTTTCAACATAGTTTTGGAAGTTTTAGCCACAGGAATCAGAGAAGAAAAAGAAATAAAAGGAATACAAATTGGAAGAGAAGAACTAAAACTGTCACTGTTTGCAGATGACCTGATACTATACATAGAGAATCCTAAAGATGTCACTGGAAAACTACTAGAGCTAATCAATGAATTTGGTAAAGTTGCAGGGTACAAAATTAATGCACAAAAATCTCTTGCATTCCTATAACTAACAATGAAAGATCAGGAAGAGAAATTAAGGAAACACTCCCATTTACCATTGCAACAAAAAGAATAAAATACCTAGGAATAAACCTACCTAAGGAGGTAAAAGACCTGCTCTCAGAAAACTATAGGACACTGATGAAAGAAATCAAAGGTGACACAAAGAGATGGAGAGATATACCATGTTCTTGGTTTGGAAGAATCAATACTGTGAAAATGACTATACTTCCCAAGGCAATATCTACAGATTCAATGCAATCCCTATCAAATTACCAGTGGGATTTTTTACAGACCTAGAACTAAATCTCAAAGTTTGTGTGGAGACACCAAAAAAACCCGAATAGCCAAAGCAGTCTTAAGGGGAAAAAACGGAGCTGCAGGAATCAGACTCCCTGACTTCAGACTATGCTACAAAGCTACAGTAACCAAGACAATAGGGTACTGGCACAAAAACAGACATATAGATCAATGGAACAGGATAGAAAGCCCAGAGAAAAACCCATGCACCTATGGTCAACTAATCTGACAAAGGAGGCAAGGATATGCAATGTGGAAAAGACAGTCTCGTCAATAAGTGGTGCTGGGAAAACTGGACAGCTACATGTAAAAGAATGAAGTTAGAACACTCCCTAATACCCTACACAAAAATAAACTCAAAATGGATTAACGACCTAAATGTAAGATCGGACACTATAAAACTCTTAGAGGAAAACATAGGAAGAACACTCTTTGACATAAATCACAGCAAGATCTTTTTTGACCCACCTCCTAGTGTAATGGAAATAAAAATAAACAAATGGGCCCTACTGAAACTTAAAAGCTTTTCACAGCAAAGGAAACTACAAACAAGATGGAAAGACAACCCTTAGAATGGGAGAAAATATTTGCAAAGGAATCATTGGCAAAGGATTAATCTAAAATATACAAATAGCTCATGTAGCTCAATATTAAAAAAACAAACAACCCAATCAAAAACTGGGCACAAGCCCTAAACAGACATTTCTCCAAACAAGACACACAGATGACCAAGAAGCTCATGAAAAGCTGCTCAACATCAGTAATTATTAGAGAAATGCAAATCAAAACTACAATGAGGTATCACCTCACACCGGTTAGAATGGGCATCATCAGAAAATCTATAAACAACACGTGCTGGAGAGGTTTTGGAGAAAAGGGAACCCTCTTGCACTCTTGGTGGGAATGTACATTGATACAGCCACTGTGGAGAACAGTATGGAGGTTCCTTAAAAAACTAAAAATAGAATTATCATATGATCCAGCAATCCCACTCCTAGGCATATATCTGTAGAAAACAATAATTCAAAATTATGCACACACCCCAATGTTCATTGCAGCACTATTTACAATAGCAAGGTCATGGAAGCAACCTAAATGCCCATCATCAGATGAATGGATAAAGAAGATGTGGTACATGTATACAATGGAATATTACTCAGCCATAAAAAGGAATGAAATTGGGTCACTTGTAGAGACACGGATGGATCTAGAGACTGTCATACAGAGTGAAGTAAGTCAGAAAAAGAAAAACAAATATCGTATATTAACGCATATATATGGAATCTAGAAAAATGGTACAGATGAACCAGTTTGGAATGCAGAAATATAGACACAGATGTAGAGAACAAACGTATGGACAGGACACCAAGGGGGGAAAGTGGTGGTGGGGGGTGGTGGTGGTGGGATGAATTGGGAAATTGGGATTGACATATATACACTAATATGTATAAAATAGATAACCAATAAGATCCTGCTATATAAAAAATAAATAAAATTAAAACTTAAAAAACCCTACATTCCCTTTCAAATTCTTTCCACTAAATACTTTATATTATTCTAGAACTATGCACATGCAAGGAATTTAAAAGTGTCACCTAGTCTATTGTCCAACATCCAAGCAAAGCCTCGACCAGAAAAAAGAAAATATCGCAGATGCAAGTAAAAGTGTTGTTTACAGCAATTCAACTGTTTTAAGAGCCCAGAACTAAGGACCTTGAAGTTGTGGGTTTGGGCCACAGCCTTACTTTAGTCTCTGGTAGCTACAGAGCACAGCCAGCCAACCATCTTGAAAATACATTTCCTTTGTCAATATAGACACTGTATAAAATAAATTGGATGAATCAGAAAAAAATCTCCATCACTACTGAATAAACAACTCAAGGAACATGCTCTACCCATAATACAGCAGTCATTTTATAAGGTGTTTATTGGGAGGTTTTAATGGCATTATAAATGCTTTGATATGTAATTTAAAAATCAGTATAAAATTGTATGTATATTCCAACAATAGGGAATTGTTTAAAAACAAAACACTAGTAAGTCTACACGATGGAATTTTATGTGGCCAATAAAAATCATGTTTCAGGAGAACACTTAAAGAAGGGGGAAATGTTTTCAGTTCATCTTTGCAATCAGTCATGGTCCTGCCAGGAAGTAGATGGCACACTCAAATGGGGTGATGGAGAAGAGTGGCTATTTACCAAGGATTGGGCAAGGATAAAGGAAACAAATGACAAACACCCTAGGGTGCTACCATCACTGGGGAGTCATTACCATCAACAGCCTGGAAGGGCAGGGAGGGAGCAATTACCTGAACACAACACAGTAACACCTGTAGCTGTCGAAGAGGGCTTCATGACAGGACCTATGGCCTTAGGTAGAGAAATGATGCCCCTTCCAACACAGAGCCTGGCAAGGAGGGATCTGGAGAATAAATACCCAAGTCTTTCTATCCCCCAACCTGCGACTGGCAGGCAAAGAGTGAGGGAGCCCACTGATGGAGTCCACAGAGGTCAGCTTCCCAGAACAGAGCTGGATGGAGGAGGGTGGAGTGTGGATCTAAAGGAGCAATTGGAGAATACCCAGCACAATATTTACTGAAAAATCCGATTGCAATATAGTATTACAATATAATTCCAAAAGTGTAATAATATACATAGGTCAGGTTCCACAGCAAACAGACTAAGATTGAGAGGAACTTCAAGATGGCAGAGGAGTAAGACCTGGAGATCACCTTCCTCCCCACAAACACATCAAAAATACATCTACATGTGGAACAACTCCTACAGAACACTTACTGAATGGTGGCAGAAGACCTCAGACTTCTCAAAAAGCAAGAAACTCCCCATGTACTTGGGTAGGGCAAAAGAAACAAGAAAAAACAGAGACAAAAAATAGGGATGGGACCTGTACCTCTGGGAGGGAGCTGTGAAGGAGGAAAAGTTTCCAAGCACTAGGAAGCTGCTTCACTGAGAGACGGGGGGAGTGGGGGAGAAGCTTCGGAGCCACAGAGGAGAGAACAGCAAGAGGGAGGCAGAGGAAAAAGTGGAGAGATTTCCACACAGACGATCGGTGCCGACCAGCACTCACCAGGCTGAGAGGCTTGTCTGCTCACTCGCCAGGGCGGGTGGGGGCTGGGAGCTGAGGCTTGGGCTTCAGAGGTCAGATCCCAGGGAGAGGACTGGGGTTGGGTGCATGAACACAGCCTGGAGGGGGCTAGTGCACCACAGCTAGCTGGGAGGGAGTCCGGGAAAAAGTCTGGAACTGCCTAAGAGGCAAGAGACCATTGTTTCAGGGTGTGTGAGGAGACGGGATTCAGAGCACTGCCCAAGCGAGCTTCAGAGATGGGTGTGAACCACGGCTATCAGCACAGACACCAGAGATGGGCATGAAATGCTAACATTGCTGCTGCAGCCTCCAGGAAACCTATGTGCAAGCACAGGTCACTATCCACACCTCCCCTCCCAGGAGACGGTACAGCCCACCACTGCCAGGGTCCCGTGATCCAGGGACAAGTTCCCTGGGAAAGCACACAGCACACCTCAGGCTGTTGCAATGTCACGCTGTCCTTGGCCACTGCAGGCTCACCCAGCATTCCATACCCCTCCCTCCCCCCAGCCTGAATGAGCCAGAGCGCCCTAATCAGCCGCTCCTTTAACCCCCTACTGTCTGGATGGAGAACAGATGCCAGAGGTCAACCTACATGCAGAGGCAGGGCAAAATCCAAAGATGAACCCCAGGAGCTGTGAGAACAAAGAAGACAAAGGGAAATCTCTCCCAGCAGCCTCAGGAGCAGCGGATTGAATCCCCACAATCAACTTGCGGTACCCTGCATCTGTGGAATACCTGAACAGACAATGAATCACCCCAAAATTGGGGCAGTGGACTTTGGGAGCAACTGTAGACTTGGGGTTTGCTGTATGAAACTGACTAGTTTCTGATTTATATGGGGTTTTTTGTTTAGTTTTTAGTGCTTGTTATCATTGGTGGATTTGTTTATTGGTTTGGATGCTCTCTCTTTTTTTTAATTACTTTTAAAATTTTTTATTTTAATAATATTTTTTATTTTAATAACTTTATTTTATTTTATAATTTTTTCTCTTTCTTTCTTTTTCTCCCATTTCTTCTGAGCTGTGTGGCTGACAGGGTCTTGGTGCTCCAGCCAGGTGTCAGGCCTGAGCCTCGGAGGTGGGCGAGCCAAGTTCAGGACACTGGACCACCAGAGACCTCCTGGCCTCAAGTAATATCAATCGGTGACAGATCTCCCAGAGATCTCCATCTCAACGCTAAGAACCAGCTCCACTCAACGGCCAGCAAGCTACAGTGCTGGACACCCCATGCCAAACAACTAGCAAGACATGAACACAACCCCACCCATAAGCAGAAAGGCTCCCTAAAAATCAAAGTAAGTTCACAGAGATCCCAAAACACACCACCAGACTAGGTCCTACCCACTAGAAAGGCATGATCCAGCCTTATCCACCAGAACACAGGCACCAGTCCCTTCCCCCAGGAAGCCTACACAACCCACTGAACCAACCTTACCTACTGGGGGCAGACACCAAAACCTATGGGAACTACGAACTTGCAGCCTGCGAAAAAGAGACCCCAGACACAGTAAGTTAAGCAAAATGAGAAGACAGAGAAATACACAGAAGATGCAGGAGCAAGGTAAAAACCCACCGGAACAAACAAATAAAGAGGAAATAGGCAGTCTACCTGAAAAAGAATTCAGAGTAATGATAGTAAAGCTGATCCAAAATCTTGGAAATAGAATGGAGAAAATACCAGAAACGTTTAACAAGGACCTAGAAGAACTAAGCAGCAAACAAACAATGATGAACAATACAATAAATGAAATTAAAAATTCTCTAGAAGAATCAATAGCAGAAAAACTGAGGCAGAAAAACAGATAAGTGACCTGCAGGATAAAACAGTGGAAATAACTACAGCAGAGCAGAATAAAGAAAAAAAGAATGAAAAGGACTGAGGACAGTCTCAGAAACCTCTGGGACAACATTAAACACACCAACATTCGAATTACAGGGGTCCCAGAAGAAGAAGAGAAAAAGAAAGGGTGTGAGAAAATATTTGAAGAGATTATAGTTGAAAACTTCCCTAATATGGGAAAGGAAATAGTCAATCAAGTCCAGGAAGCACAGAGAGTCCAACACAGGATAAATCCAAGGAGAAACATGCCAAGACAAACATTAATCAAACTATCAAAAATTAAATACAAAGAAAACATATTAAAAGCAGCAAGGGAAAAGCAACAAATAACACACAAGGGAATCCCCATAAGGTTAACAGCTGATCTTTCAGCAGAAACTCTGCAAGCCAGAAGGGAGTGGCAGGACATATTTAAAGTGATGAAAGGGAAAAATCTTCAACCAAGATTACTCTACCCAGCAAGGATCTCATTCAGATGCGATGGAGAAATTAAAACCTTTACAGAGAAGCAAAAGCTAAAAGAATTCAGCATCACCAAACCAGCTTTACAACAAATGCTAAAAGAACTTCACTAGGCAAAAAACACAAGAGAAGGAAAAGACCTACAATAACAAACCCAAAACAATTAAGAAAATGGTAATAGGAACATACATATCGATAATTACCTTAAATGTAAATGGATTAAATGCTCCAACCAAAAGACATAGACTGGCTGAACGGATACAAAAACAAGATGCATACATATGCTGTCTACAAGAGACCCACTTCAGACCTAGGGACACATACAGACTGAAAGTGAGGGGATGGGAAAAGATATGCCATGCAAATGGAAATCAAAAGAAAGCTGGAGAAGCAATACTCATAACAGATAAAATAGACTTTAAAATAAAGAATCTTACAAAACACAAGTGAGGACACTACATAATGATCAAGGGATCAACCCAAGAAGATATAACAATTATAAATATAAATAAACTCCACATAGGAGCACCTCAATTCAAAAAGCAAATGCTAACAGCCATAAAAGGGGAAATCAACAGTAACACGATAAAAGTAGGGGAATTTAACACCCCACTTTCACCAATGGACAGATCAACCAAAATGAAAATAAGTACGGAAACACAAGCTTTAAATGACACATTAAACAAGATGGACTTCATTGATATTTATAGGACATTCCATCCAAAAACAACAGAATACACTTTCTTCTCAAGTGTTCATGGAACACTCTCCACAATAGATCATATCTTGGGTCACACATCAAGCCTTGGTAATTTTAGGAAAATTGAAATCATATCAAGTATCTTTTCCAACCACAACGCTATGAGAATAGATATCAATTACAGGAAAAAAACTGAAAAAAGTACAAACACATGGGGGCTAAACAATATGCTACTAAATAACCAAGAGATCACTGAAGAAATCAAAGAGAAAAATCAAAAAATACCTAGAAACAAATGACAATGAAAACACGACAGCCCAAAACCTATGGGATGCAGCAAAAGCAGTTCTAACAGGGAAGTTTATAGCAATACAATCCTAACTCAAGAAACAAGAAACATCTCAAATAAATAACCTAATCTTACACTTAAAGCAATTAGAGAAAGAAGAACAAATAAAACCCAAAGTTAGCAGAAGGAAAGAAATCATAAAGATCAGATCAGAAATAAATGAAAAAGAAATGAAGGAAACGAAAGCAAAGATCAATAAAACTAAAAGCTGGTTCTTTGAGAAGATAAACAAAATTGATAAACCATTAGGCAGACTCATCAAGAAAAAAAGGGAGAGGACTAAAATCAATAGAATTAGAAATGAAAAAGGAGAAGTAACAACTGACACTGCAGAAATACAAAGGATCATGAGAGATTACTACAAGCAACTCTATGCCAATAAAATGGACAACCTGGAAGAAATGGACAAATTCTTAGAAAAGCACAACCTTCTGAGACTGAACCAGGAAGAAATAGAAAATATGAAGAGACAAATCACAAGCACTGAAATTGAAACTGTGATTAAAAATCTTCCAACAAACAAAAGCCCAGGACCAGATGGCTTCACAGGCCAATTCTATCAAACATTTAGAGAAGAGTTAACACCTATCCTTCTCAAACTCTTCAAAAATATAATAGAGGGAGGAACACTCCCAAACTTATTCTACAAGGTCACCATCATCCTGATACCAAAACCAGACAAAGATGTCACAAAAAAAGAAAACTACAGGTCAATATCACTGATGAACATAGATGTGAAAATCATCAACAAAATACTAGCAAGCAGAATCCAGCAGCACATTAAAAGGATCATACACCATGATCAAGTGGGGTTGATCCCAGGAATGCAAGGATTCTTCAATATACGCAAATCAATATGATAAACCATATTAACAAATTGAAGGATAAAAACCATATGATCATCTCAATAGATGCAGAAAAAGCTTTCGACAAAAGCCAACACGCATTTATGATAAAAACTCTCCAGAAAGTAGGGATAAAGGGAAATTACCTAAACATGATAAAGGCCACATATGACAAACCCACAGGCGACATCATTCTCAATGGTGAAAAACTGAAACCATTTCCACTAAGATCATGAACAAGACAAGGTTGCCCACTCTCACCACTATTATTCAACACAGTTTTGGGAGTTTTAGCCATAGCAATCAGAGAAGAAAAAGAAATAAAAGGAATCCAAATCAGAAAAGAAGTAAAACTGTCACTGTTTGCAGATGACATGATACTATATGTAGAGAATCCTAAAGATGCTACCATAAAACTACGAGAGCTAATCAATGAATTTGGTGAAGTAGCAGGATACAAAATTAATGCACAGAAATCTCTTGCATCCCTATACACTAATGATGAAAAATCTGAAAGAGAAATTAAGGAAACACTCCCATTTACCACTGCCACAAATATAATAAAGTATCTCGGAATAAACCTACCTAAGGAGACAAAAGACCTGTACGCAGAAAATTATAAGACACTGATGAAAGAAATTAAAGATGATATAACCAGATGGAGAGATATACCATGTTCTTGGATTGGAAGAATCAACATTGTGAAAATGACTATACTACCCAAGGCAATCTTCAGATTCAATGCAATCCCTATCAAACTACCAATGGCATTTCTCACAGAAGTAGAACAAAAAATTTCACAATTTGTATGGAAACACAAAAGACCCCGAATAGCCAAAGCGATCTTGGGAAAGAAAAACAGAGCTGGAGGAATCAGGCTCCTGGACTTAAGACTATACTACAAAGCTACAGTAATCAAGACAGTATGGTACTGGCATAAAAACAGAAATACAGATCAATGGAACAGGATAGAATGCCCAAGATAAAGCCACACATATATGGTCACCTTATCTTTGATAAAGGAGGCAAGAATATACAATGGAGGAAAGACAGCCTCTTCAATAAGTGGGGCTGGGAAAACTGGACAGCTACATGTAAAAGAATGAAATTAGAACAGTCCCTAACACCATACACAAAAATAAACTCAAAGTGGATTAAAGATCTAAATGTAAGCCAAACACTATAAAAGTCTTAGAGGAAAACATAGGCACAACACTCTATGACATAAATCACAGCAAGATCCGTTTTGACCCACCTTCTAGAGATATGGAAATCAAAACAAAAATAAACAAATGGAACCTAATGAAGCTTAAAAGCTTTTGCACAGCAAAGGAAACTGTAAACAAGATGAAAAGATAACCCTTAGAATGTGAGAAAATATTTGCAAATGAAGCAACTGACAAAGGATTAATCTCCAAAATTTACAAGCAGCTCATGCAGCTCAATATCCAAAAAACAAACAACCCAATCCAAAAATGGGCAGAAGACCTAAATAGACAGTTCTCCAAAGAAGAGATACAGATTGCCAACAAACACATGAAAGGATGCTCAACATCACTAATTATTAGAGAAATGCAAATCAAAACTACAACGATGTATCACCTCACACCAGTAAGAATGGCCATCATCAAAAATGTACAAACAATAAATGCTGGAGAGGGTGTGGAGAAAAGGGAACCTTCTTGCACCGTTGGTGGGAATGTAAAGTGATACAGCCACTATGGAGAACAGTATGGAGTTTCCTTAAAATACTAAAAATAGAACTACCATATGACCCAGCAATCCCACTACTGGGCATATACCCTGAGAAAACCATAATTCAAAAAGAGTCATGTACCACAATGTTCACTGCAGCACTATTTACAATAGTCAGGACATGGAAGCAACCTAAGTGTCTATCAACAGATGAACGGATAAAGAAGATGTGGCACATATATACAATGGAATATTACTCAGCCATAAAAAGAAACGAAATTGAGTTATTTGTAGTGAGGTGGATGGACCTAGAGTCTGTCATTCAGAGTGAAGTCAGAAAGAGAATAACAAATACCGTATGCTAACACATATATATGGAATCTAAAAAAAAGCTTCTGAAGAACATGGGGCAGAAGAGGAATAGAGACGCAGACATAGAGATGGACTTGAGGACACAGGGAGGGGGAAGGGTAAGCTAGGAAGAAGTGAGAGAGTGGCATGGACATATATACACTACCAAATGTAAAATAGATAGCTAGCGGGAAGCAGCCACATAGCACAGGGAGATCAGCTCGGTGCTTTGTGACCACCTAGAGGGGTGGGATAGGGAGGGTGAGAGGGAGACGCAAGCAGGAGGGGCTATGGGGATACATGTATATGTATAGCTGATTCACTTTGTTATACAGCAGAAACTAACACAACAATGTAAAGCAACGATGCTCCAACAAAGGTTTTAAAAAAAATAGCTTTTGAACATGTTAATGTATAAATGAACGTGAAAATATGAATTGTGTACAATACTAAAGAATTCATTAAAAAAAATAGACTAAGATTTGCATGTGGGAAGTCTGTTGTGGAGTGCTCCTGGAAACGGTGGCTGTGAGTGGAAGAGAAGCAGGTTGGGCAGAGGAAGAGGTTAAACTTTAATGCGGTTATAACAGAGGCCTTGGCCATTCCTACAAGGAGCTCTGAAACTGGGATGGCCCTTCAGAGTTGTCCGAATTGAAGTAAGAAGGGCTTTGGTAGTCCCTGAACAACCAGTTATTGAATGCAGGCTGCCCCATGAGGCCAAGGGCAATGCCTGGGTATGAGGCAGGAGACAGATGGGCCCTAGGCTGAGCATCTGGAGTTTGTCCCCTCTGGACAGATACTCCAAGATAAAGAGGAGATGAGTCCTTCCCAGATAAGAGACCACATATTTCTCATTCTCGAGATCAAGACCTTCCCAACTATACACGTGCAGAGAGGCTCCTTAGAGGTAAAAAGGGAGTCATGTCAACCTACCCATAGGCCTCTTCACTGGAATCCATCTTGGCTAAGAGATGCATGCACACACATGGGAGGACCCTGAGATAAACCAAATACGGACTCAGAACCAGGCAAAGCAAGATGACTGCCCAAAGGAAACTCAGAAGAAATGCCCCATATAAGTGATTCAAACTACGATGAGGGCATGACTCTCTCTCTGAGCCAGCCCGTGTGAGTTTATTTACACGTACTCTTTTTCCTCCTAATAAACACTTTACTGGCTTCACTACTTTCTCCTTGTGGAAATTTATTTCTACAAAGCTGATGGGCCAGGGCCTTGTCACTGGCCACTGGTCCCTGGTGGTCTAGTGGCTAGGATTCAGTGCTCTCACTGCCACAGCCTCACTTCAATCTCTGGCCGAGGAACCGAAATCCTGCTTCAAGCCGCTGCAGGCCAAGGTCATCCGAGATCAGGCAGAGCCATTAGCAGCTACACTGCCAGCACTCAGTGACTGAGTGCATCATCCCCAAGCGGGTGTGTGTGCTGGGGTGGGGAGGGCGGGGCAGGAGGGAATGTCCACTAAGATAGCAGTTACTAACGGCTGATGGTTGAGTTATTTTCCTGCTTTGTTTTTTGGGTTTTTTAATACTTTTATGTTGTTCCAAATGTTCTAAAATATATTAGGAGACAACTGGCAATCTATCACAATATATTAATTTGATAATCAGTAAATTTACAGTAAAAAAAAAAAAAAGAAAAGGAAGTAAGAGGTGTTGGCTCTTTGGTAATCTGTACACTCCTAGAAGATTTAGAACAAAACTTTCTCTTCCCTTGTAATTCTTATAATTCCCACTGTGTTGCAGATACATATGAGAGAAGGTTGGTGCCCTTAGCTACACATTCCACAGCATGGATTAAGGGCTTAAGTCAGAGGCTACTGTTACACATTGTCTGTTAATAACTTCAGTGTTATTAGTGTGATGTTAAGTACAAGCCGGTTAGTTTAACTTTTAATGCTGGGGTTGGTCAGGTAACTTGCTATAAAGAATCACAATGCAGAGTGAACAGCTGGCATTACATAAAACAGGCAACATTCCAGGGGCAGCTTCTACAAATCTTTCTACCATTCAGATCAATAAATGACACTCTGCTAACTATTAGGGTATTTTATTAATGGGATTTTATTGGTGAATTAGTGAGTTATTAGTCAACCTATGTTCAAAATATATATTATCACTGGTGAAATTAAAAGTATTCAACATATGTGGATTGGCTTGAATGACTTAGAAACACCCCTCAATCCTTGTACAAACATAAGAATCCAGCAAATCATAACATGTACTATTAGAGACAACATTAGGGGTTTGATTCTTTAATCGGTCCCATAGTTAGCTACTGGTTTCAGAGGAGTTCTGACTGCATGATGGCATGCCTTTCTTCAGTGAGTTTTGCATACAAGATACAGTGTAAGCACTTAAAAGAATCCCACAGAGCAGCAGGATTCCTCTGAGTTTTCAGAAAGTTTGAATGAACTGCTTTGGGCCACTTGCTAATAAATGTTTGGTTAATAATTGCCTTTTGTGTCCCTGAATTTTGCTTGAAACCTGCTTTTATTATTACCTGATAGCAAGTCTGTGACAGAGTAGCTAAACACACCACTTCCTTGATAGCTATTATTATTCACCAAAAAGAACCTACGAGTCACGCATGTCTAAACTGGCTTAGGCTCATTTTGCAACATGCACTCCGCTAGCCAGGTCAAATACAGGGGACATCAAAAGAGGATATTATTCTTATCCTTTCGGAACAATCTACTGATTCAAGAATATTGTCACATTCTATTTTTAGGAGTAAATATATTGATTTCTTCATATAATAATTCCTCTCTTTCACTCTATTAGTTAATTCATTACCAGCTGGTAGTAACTGCTGGCTAATCAGTGTTCCTCATCAGGAGTCCACGAGCTACAGCCCAAATCTGGCCAGCCATCTGTTTTTGTACAGCCCACAGCTAAGCACAGTTTTTGATGTATTAAAACTGTCAGGAAAAAGGAATAATGTTCATGACATGGAAAAGTTATGTGAAATTCAGATTTCAGCATCCATGAATAAAGTTTTGTTTTTTGTTTTTTTTTGCGGTACGCGGGCCTCTCACTGCTGTGGCCTCTCCCGCTGTGGAGTACAGGCTCCGGATGCGCAGGCCCTGCGGCCGTGGCCCACGGGCCCAGCCGCTCCGCAGCATGTGGGATCCTCCCAGACCGGGGCACAAACCCGCATCCCCCTCATCGGCAGGCGGACTCCCAACCACTGCCCCACCAGGGAAGCCCCCATGAATAAAGTTTTATTGGAACACAGCTTCATTCATTAGTTTACGCATCATCTATGGCTGCGTTTATACTATGATGATAGAATTGAATAATTGTGAATGAGACTATTAGGCCCATGAAGCCTAAACTATTTGCTATCTGCTCCTTTATAGAAAAGAAGTTTGCTGAACCTCTCCTCTTGATGGGATATACCACTGAGCAAGTCAGGATATAGGCTCAGTTCTCATATGAGCTTAGTTTCTGGAGAGAGACAGAGAACAAACACACACAGAAATACCCAACGGCAGTGAGTGCTATGGAAAATAAGGATGATGTGATAGGGACTGACACCAGGTCTACTGAGATGGAGTCCAACAAGGTCCTCTCTGAGGAAGTGATATTTGAGTGGGGAACGGAATGACAAGAAGACAGCCACGTGAAGATGGAGACTCCTCAAGCTTTAAGTATTAGGGAAGTGAAAAGATGGCCAGTGGGACAGGTGTATGGACAACAAGGGAAGAGTGATACAAGAGTTCATGTGCTCCCCTTGTTTCTAAAGATTGTCAGTGACAATAAGAATCTCCCTGGAATGTGGGGACAGCAGTTGAAGAGTCGTTCATAACCACTTGGTCAATGTAAAAGACCGTGTCAAAAGGGCAGACAGGCTCAGAGATTCTACCATTTCCCTCAGTTCACACCTCCAGAAGAGGTAGCAAATTATCTGCAAAATTCCCATCTCTCCTCCCACTTTTCATCTCTGAAGCATCTGAAAAAAGATATGAGTAGGGGCTTCCCTGGTGGCGCAGTGGTTGAGAGTCCGCCTGCCGATGCAGGGGACACAGGTTCGTGCCCCGGTCCGGGAAGATCCCACATGCCGCGGAGCGGCTGGGCCCGTGAGCCATGGCCGCTGAGCCCGCGCGTCCGGAGCCTGTGCTCCGCAACGGGAGAGGCCGCAACAGTGAGAGGCCCACGTACCGCAAAAAAAAAAAAAAAAAAAAAAACAGATATGAGTAAGTGAGTGGAAATCAAAGTAACACATAAACCTTGCAACATGCCAGGTCCATGAGCTACAAACTAGAGACATAGGAGCTGAGAGATCACTGCGGTTCAATTCCCCCCCCCTCCCCTCCCCGCATTCTCACACTGCTCCTTCTCCGGGTGGGGAAGCTAGCTTTGTCTCCACACTCATTCACTGTCATGGGTTATACACACTGTTGTGTGGTCGATGATCCGGGGACATGAAGGAAATTCAACCCAGGCCGTCACTTCAGTTGTTACAAATGTGTTCACAAATAATAACACGTGATCACTCTGAGCAACTTCAAAAGCTTTACATAAAGCACCTGACTTTTCTGCTCTCCCTTTGTGAGCATTTATATATATATTTAATGACTATGGTTGGCGGGAATATGAATGTTTAAAATCGATAATCCTGTTAGTACAAGCAAAGAAGTCAGTACCTTTTTAAAGAAAACCAAGCCTCTCAAAAGGGGAGAAAGAAATGTAGTAAGATTTAAAAAGCTGTTTTTAACTTATTTCCTAAGAAACCAAAACTAGAACTGACAAGTACAACTTCCAAAGAAGCTTAGACCTACTTAATTTAAGGGGTAAAAAAACCTCTCTTATATGAAATAAAATTAAATTCCCCAGTTAATTGTGTTTGTGATTCTTTCATTAGTGAAAATTGACCTTCATGAACAAAGAAATTGCCAGGGTTGCTCTCAAACAGGTTGATAGCGCATTTTGCAACCAACAACACATTGTAAGCCTTATACAACCATAAATGCCACCATAGTCTGCTGAAATTGTGCAAATAATAATTTCCTGGCACCTAAATTTTCTTAATAAATAAAAGTAATTTCAGTCACTAGGAATTAAAACTTAGTAGAGAGACAACAGTAAAGTCATTCTTCTGTAACATCATTGTATTCCACTCAGTATCTTCAGTACGAGGAAGGAACATGTGATTGAAAATTGAGCTCATATATAAAGTCCTAAGTAGTTGTATGAAAGGAAAATGTCCATATTTGGGGCTAGACAGAGCAGACATGAAAGAAGACCATCAGGAAACTGGGAATCTACGATCAATTCAGGAGCCTCAAAAATCATATGCTCAGCCTGTCATGCTCCCAACACTCCCCCCATGATTAAGCTATAGAAGAGGGGCAGTTAAAGGTTAGCCCTGAGAACCCTCCTCCCACCTTTGACTACCTAACTACATTCCATTCCAGAAGCTCCAGGGCTTCAGATATATAGGTCAGGAGACCAAGAGTATAAAGCATATTCTCCTTCTTTTTGCCTGTCCAAATTCTAACCTTTCTTTCTCAACCTCCCTCCTTTTTGTGAAGCCACATTCACAATCCCTGCTCTCAAGACTCTTCACAGTCTAGCCAGAGATATGAACATGCTTCCAACCATCTAAGAGATTGTGTCTATTCTGACAAAATGTTTTAATAAAGTTTAAAGGGATTTGGGAATAAAAGTTTTCCTAGTACCCAGAGTTGACAACCAAGTATTATTATCACCAAATTCTAAAAGGAGAAATGAACGATTAGAGCCAGGGTCTTCTGAGGAGGAAGATGAACAGCTGCACCCAACTTCCAAGCTTTAAGAGAATCTGAGAAGGGGGAGGCAAGTCACAGGCACCTGCAAGGGCAGCTTGGTAAGTGTCATGTTCTTGGGGAATACACTGCCTCGCTTAGTGGTGAACACAAAGTGCTAAGAATATAAAAACCGACTGCTGATTCATTTAACTAAAAGTCAGATGTAACCATACTGGGGAAATGAGGGAAGGAATATGTGGTATAAGTACTATAAGAGTTATGACTTCACCTATCATAATAGAAAGTCGATAGATAATAGCTAAAATTAATGGTTTAAGACATACCAGTTTGAGTATATTATTTTGAAATTGGGAGGAATGCCCAAAGAAATCACTAAAACAGTGATTGAGGAATGAGATGAGGTGGGTTGGAAAGGGGTGCCTGCCTTTTTTTAAAAAAATCTATTTTAGCGGGCTTCCCTGGTGGTGCAGTGGTTGAGAGTCCGCCTGCTGATGCAGGGGACACAGGTTCGTGCCCCGGTCCGGGAAGATCCCACATGCCGCAGAGCGGCTAGGCCCGTGAGCCATGTGTCCAGAGCCTGTGCTCCGCAACGGGAGAGGCCACAACAGTGAGAGGTCCGCGTACCGCAAAAAAAAAAAAATACATATATATGTGTGTGTATATATATATATATATATTAGCACTATTAGACTTTTTAAACATGTGCAGATATTATTTTGTTTAAAAAACAAAATTAACATAAAAACAGAAGACAATATTTTTATTTAGGGAAAAAAACCTAATAATTTTTGTGGACCTTTTCTGTGAGCTGTTTGTCCAAGATGTCTAGGGTAACATGGGTATAGCTGATAGATAATAGCTGGTCTTAAATTCCTACTGGTCTTAAATTCCTACAGTTTAGTGAGTATTCTAATGTGAGGGCCAAAGAAAGGGGAGTATATGTGTATGTATGTCAGTAAAGCCCATAGATTAGACATTAAAGTAGGGGTTTTGGGGCTGGCAAGTGGAAGGCTCTCATGGGCAGGCCCCAAAGTCACAGAAGCAGATAAAAACCAGGCAGACCCACCAAACAAAGTAGAGAAGAATGACATTCAGGGACACAAGGACACAGTGGCCCTTTAGTGTTGGCACAAATGGCGCTACACATGTAAACTGGCCCTGGGAGATTCACTGCTGAAAGTATAGACAGAAATCATCATCAGGAGAAGGTTAACTTTTGTTAAATAGCTTCCAATTAGAAGGAGAAAAAGTAAGGGATGAGTGTAATATACTTGAGAAAGAATACCATCTAAAATAGTTTAGGTTAAAAAAAAATTCTGTAACATTCCTATTTGGCTCTTCAGCAGCAAAATCAGGTTTTACAAATCAAATTTAAAGGAATGGAAACTGCTGCCAAAAACAGAGCTTTGGCTTATCTTACCAATGTTGGTCACCTTGGCTGACCATTTTATATGGCATTTATGGTTCTGGTATGCAATACAAAGTTTGCCTTTATCATCCTTAGCTAATCCACAAAATGGCAATACATAAAAGTTTATTTCTAATAGACACACCCAGACTAGAGTTAACGTATTACCTATAATAATCATCCTCTACATTAGTAGTGTCTTATCCATTTTATACTTTGCCAAGAGATACTTTATATTCATTTTCATAGCTCTTCCTCTTTATTAACTTGAGTTTCTCTTACTTTAATTCAATGATTACCATATACATATTTTTAAATAACTCAGCCAATATATAACAATAGTTGACTTCTATACCTGTCTAAATATTATCCTAGTAATGTGTCTAAAATTATATTAATAACTCTTCCCTTGATAATATACAATTACTTTTTATGGTCCCCAAATCACCATCTGTCTTGCTTTTTTCCTTTAACGGACATTCTGATGTAGGAGATTTGGCACAGTGGTTTTGTCTGGGGCGTGTTCTGATGGAGCCAAGGGGCAAAGTGAACATTTTGACAGAACAGTTTTGAGCAATCTACACCAAAATATAGAAACAATTTTTATTATAAATCACAATAACACCAGCAGTGGAGAAATGGGATGGAGTGAGGTTCTGGGATGGCATGGGGCCCAGGAACAGGATGAGGATTTCTTTTTTGCACATTATATGGTAATTTTTTTAAGTTGGTTTCTTATTTAGAACTTATCAAAATATTCTAGACTCAAAACAATTTCATCGGTATAGACTGACAACGACCATTAAGCCATTATTCTGACTCTTTATATATCTCCTACCCAACTCTCTTCCCATTGGATTTTCATGCCAGTCTTAAGTACTATAAATAAGATTACGGACATCGTGACTTTTCACCCGAGTATTTCAGAGCACAGCTTTGAAAAATAAAGACATTTTCCTACATAACCATGATGTTACTGTCATACCTAACAAATTTAGCACTAATTCCTTAATATTCTTTAATACGTAAGCCATATTCGAATGTCCCCTATCAGTACCTCAAATGTCTTTTACAGCTGGTTTGTCCCAATTAGGGAAGAAGAAATCAGTCTATTTTTGTGACAGAAATATGGAAAAATATTACAAGTGTAAGATCTAGATGTAGATGTTCACTGTGCTCTTCCCTTACTTTTCTATGCATTTGAAAAATTTTATAATATAATGATTTAATTCTTTCAGACATTTTATCTGTGCAAATATGTCTATATATGTGAAAGCGGTGGGAAGTTTCTAACTCATGCTACTGAGCCCTGCCCTGTTCGACATTGTCATAATTATTTGGACAATTATATAGAAAGGATATTTATAATATTTCTCAGTTGATGATCTGGGAGAAACAATGAGTGTGTTAGATAGCTGAATCAAGATCCAAAAATGTAACAAGAACTGGTAAAGAAATGAGTGGTGATACATAAAAATATATCCAGTGTTCAACAAGAGCTGGAAGCAGAAGGTCACAGGTCAATAGATGTAGTAATGAAGAAGGGACGTAAGGATTACCATCTAGCTTTTGTGACAGCTAGAGCAAATGGAAATGTTGGAAGCATTAAGAAAACAAAAGTTTTTGTTTTTTTTTTTAAGAGGGGCTGCTGCTCTCCCTGCTTATGAGCTGCGTCTGTCAGCTTTGTCAGAAGATATTGCCATAGGCACTATTACCATGGGCACTGGGGTGGTAAATGTGCAAATAGGGTAGGAGAGGGAGTGGTATGGGAGGTGGGACTACAAAAGCCAAATTGTTGTAGAATCTTGATTTAAGTTTCCATTGTTATGGAAGGCAGAGACTGTATTACTCATCTCTGTGTACACGGTTCTCAGCACTCTACCTGACATATAGCAGATACTTCACAATGTTCATGGAATAAATGAATTCTTTCCTACAGGCTACAGGCAATAATCTATGCATCAACTGACGTATTGAAGACTTACAGTCCTTTGGATGCTCTAAGGCAACACCATGGCCACATGGAATATACATACCTTGGGTCTCTTTGCCTGGCCAACCAAACAGCATGATGTCAATAATTGAGGCTGCCCCCAGATAAGAGCATCAACAATGAGGCATCACTGGACCAATGGACCAGGCTGCACTTTTGCCAGATGACTGTCTAAACTGGAATGTAAAGCGGCAAACATCTCAGGAGAGAGGGTCATGTGAGTGCGTTTTGGCATATTAAGACACTGTATTTTCTATAACAATTTAGGCTGGGTAGTTCAGACTCAGTGCTCTTACATGTGTTCCAAGGATTTGGGGAGCTATAATCTTTTGCAAAATGGCCAGTAAGTGTCGATAAAGAGCCACCCGGATAGCCTGCCAGAAGATTTCTTCATCCAGCGTCCAAGGTGCATCAGCTTTCCCATGGGGCAGAGTAGGAGGGAAACGCTTTTGTTCAGAGTGCTCTCCTGGTACCAACCCTCCTCTCTTGCCTGAGGCACTGGTGATCATGTGACACAGCTCCAAACCGTCTTATCATGTACAGGGCATGGTGATACTTGGCATTGCCTTTAAGTGTAGTTTCCTTCTGCCTCAAGTCCTAGAAAACTTTTGTTGTCTCTGAAGTGTAAGAGTATGTGAGAGATAGAGTTTGTACATGTGTATGATTCTAGATAACTTCTCAGGTCCCTTCTAGATCTCAAGTTTTAGGATGATTATTTTGATAGTACTTCTAACAATGCTATTCCAGCTTTGGAATTTGTGATGACTAGCGGTATTCAAAACATATTGTTGATTGCAGAAAATAACGCAGAGGACCATATAGGGAGATAAAAAACCAAAAAGATGTGAGTGAAGTATATAAATTTCAAACCATTAAAAAGGCAAAACCATTTAACCCAATTTTTCTATACGGTGTCTCCAAGATTGTTAGTTGGAAAGTAAGGCTGTTTGTCCCAAGGGGCACTTCAAAAGAATAAACATAGTCGCAAAGCCCCTAGTTTCCATTTATATTGAGCAAATCATCTTAACTTCTCTTTAATCCGTTGATATTTTCAGTTTATATTGCCCCTTTGCCAAATCTCTTATTTTCTGCATTGTTCTCTCATGCATACTGCCAAGGGCACCCAAGCCAATGGCCTTCCAACAAGGATTTCTGCCTCCAGTCTGTCATCTCAATTAACCCGGCACATTCCACTAATGACTCTTTCTAAATCATCGTTATGATTGGGTCATTCTCTCTCTCTCTCTCTCTCTCTCTCACACACACACACACACACACACACACACCTCAAAGTCTTCAATGTCTCCTTGCTGCACAAGGGGTTAAGTCTAAACTCATAAACCTGGCAGTTAAATCCTAACTAATCTGGCTCCAGCTCACTTTTAAAATCTCTCCCAGAAAGAAAGTCTAAACTCCATGTAGTCTGAACTATTCCTGTATTCCCATGTGGTTCACTTCTGGAAGTTGCATCCTGGCCCTACCACCCTGTCTTTTATGGAGTCCTCTCCTTCACTCTGCTCTGAATATCTAAATTCTACCCACCCCAAAGTCCAAATCAGACTCCATAGTTTTAACTTCCTCAGCCAATAACTATCTTTTGGTCTCCTGAGGTTCTACCACACTTCTTTACCATTGGACAGCATGCTCTCTATACTGGTAATTAACTTCCACAGGCATAGGTTTTGTTTCCTTGAGTAGATTAGAATCTCAGTGTTAAGGACTTTTTTTTAAATTTCCCAAAGTGCCTAGCACAATGCTTCACATGGCAGGTGCTAAATAAATATGGAGCACTCAATGATTCCACAGGGACAGAGAAGAGAATGATGGTTGCCGAGGGGGTGAGGGGTGTGAGAGGGGTTAGATTGGGAGGTTGGTATTAGCAGATGCAAACTGGTATATGCAGAATGGATAAAAAACGAGGTCGTACTGTACAGCACAGGAAACTATATTCAATATCTTGTGATAAACCATAATGGAAAAGGCTATGAAAAAGAATGTATATATATATGTATAACTGAGTTACTTTGCTGTACAGCAGTAATACAACATTGTAATTCAACTGCACGTCAATAAAAAAAAAACATAAATGAATGATTCCAAACATTTGTGAACCACTTCTTTTTGTCTGAAAACATCACCTAACTTCAGGACTTTCTTTCTAGCTTCATCATGCCATGAATAAGTTTCTCAATTAAAAACTAACGCACTCCTCAAGTGTGCCTGCTTCTGACACAGTAGAGGGCCTCAGAGACAGTACCTGGCAAACAAACCCTCTTGTAGCACTTAATAAGGGTGAGTCACTTTATAGACAAATGAGCACTATATTCCAGAAATTGTCTCTTTCCACCGTGATTAAAAAGGAAAAACTCATTGACCTTAGATATACTAAACCAAAAATATATACTCAGAAATCATAGGTAACTTTGATATGTGGGCATGAGTATGGTCTTAACACGTGCTATGTGTCTGGTCAATATCCTCCATACTCCAGATGTGCTCCATGGATAAGCAAAACCTACATCACTTGGGAGCTTGGGTTAGAAATGCAGAGTATCAGGCTCCACCTCAAACTTACTGAATGAGAATTCTGCCTTTTAACAAAGTCCCTAGATGATTTTAAGAGCCTTGAGCAACCCCAAAATGGGCACAGATTATGGCACAGGAGTTTTTTGGTTTTTTTTTTTTTTATGTAGGCGCCAGTGACTATAGGATTTCTCTCCTTTCAAAATAGCATATAGCAGTGGTTCGACACTTGCGGGACCCCACCCCCAGGGTTTCTCACTCAGTAGGCCTGGGGTGGGACCCCAGAATCTGCATTTCTAACCAACTTCCAGGTGATGCCAATGGTGATGCTGCTGGTCCGGGAACCACAACCACTGGCTCACATCACCTAAAACTAACATGAGGCATATTCTAGGAACTTTGCTTCAAGTGCACTCCCAGTAGAAGGGAGAATACTGAGATAGCAAAGAGGAAAGAGCAAAAGAAGTGGCAGCAAAATGTTTCATTTATGTTACAGGAAGGTAGCTGTTAACATTCCTTTGTACACAATGGGGTAAATATAGTTGAAGAAATTACTATAGCAACAGCTATGTTATCCCCCAGATTTTTTCTTACTGACATTATTCAGAAAAGGAAGCCCATCTTATAGAAATTCTATTTCAACACTGAGACATAAAAAACAAAAGCTCTACGAAACATACTCCATTCGTTAACGACTATGGGAAAACAATACAGATTTAAGATGGTTTTGAAAATGACTCTCTGAGGCCTGGATTTGGATTCTTTGGTCAAGCAGTGAAATAAAAATGAGTTTTTAGATCTATGACTCTAAAACAAGAAGAAAAGGAAAGCAGAGCAATGTTGCGAATGTCTTATAAACTTTTAAATTAAAAAAATCTCAAATACCTCCTTTTTTAAAACTAAGACTCTCAAAATTATAAATAAAACAATATATGCATGTATAAACCAAAGAGCTCCACCTAGAGTTGGAAGAAAGTGTTATTACTTAACACACACAAATACAAATAACAGAGCACTATTTACCCATATCTTATCTATACTCTTTTTTGCTTATGGTGAAAATATCTATTTTTATGAAATCTTTATAAAAAGGATAACTTTCTGAAGTGTGAAATATTGTTAACTAAAGAACTGAGTTTTTAATAATGCTGTAACCTATGTTTCTTCTAAAAGTTTGGCAGTAATATTTGTTACTGTGGATGATCTAGAAGCCATTGTCTTAAAGCAAATTATTTAAAAGTTGGGATAGTGTCTAAAGCATCAAGGAGAAGCTTAAAAAATGGATTCTTACCTGAACTTGCTGTATGAACTTGAGCAACTCACCTTCCAGCTCTGAGCTGTCTCATCAATGAGGGTTAAATAAGATCAGTTGTTCTCAGCCCTGATTGCACATTGGAAGCATCTGGGAGCAATAGAAAGCAATTGATGCCCGGGTCCCAACCCCAGAGATCGCGATTTAGTTGTTCTACTAGGGGGCCCAACCTAGTTGCCATGAAAAAGCTCCCCAGGTGATTCTAATATGCAGATAGGTTTCTTTGGATCAGTGACTCACCTAGCTCTCTTCCACCCCCAAGCCTATTATTCTAGTTAGTGGTTCTTAAGCTTTAGGTACTTCAGAGTCACCTGGAAGTCTTGTTAAAACACAGATTGCTGGACTCACCCCCAGGGCTTCTGATTCCGTAGGGGCCCAAGAATTTGCATTTCCAACAAGTTGCCAGTAATGCTGATGCTACTGGTCCAGAGTCATACTTTGAGAATCACTGTTCTAGATGGTGACCTCAAAATTAGATTTTCTGAATTCCTTGTATTATTTTCCCTCTACTTTATCAAACCACAGTATGGCATTTTTAATTAGTCTCCCTGATTCCAAGCTCTCTTCCTCTAGTTCTTAGCCCACGCTACGAAGTTAACATCCTAACCCCCAAAATCCTGTGCTACTCCTGGCCTAAAACTTTTCAGTGACTCCCCAACACTGACAGAAGACAAGACCAACTAACATGACACGCAAGGCTTTTCACAGTTTGACCCCAAGCCTCCTTCCCAGCCTCAATTGGGCAATTCAAGGACAAACAGGACAACCCCTTCCCTTCAGGAGTCTTGAGATGTGTGGTAGGCATTGTTGAGCAGTGAACCCACCACCATTACCCTCCTCACTGTATAATACATATTTTTATTTTCTATATATTATGAGGTTTTGACATCTTAAAAAGCCTTTCTAGCTGGAGAGAGACTGCCCTTCCTGGGCACTTGTCAATTCTTAGAGACAGCAAAGAGCTCAGCCCTGAGCCTGCCTTTAATATGCAAACTAACCAATCCAGAGCCCTACCTCCTTCATGGGGCCCTGCATCCCAGGAGGCAACTGTCCTCTCCTTTAAATTTCCCAGGGCCAGATTCTAGGCAACTGGGGACCACCCCTATAGTCCAAAGCCCTTCAGAATAATTCCTACTAGCCAATCCTAAACTGTTCACTGCCCTGCCTTGCCTTACCTTCCCCACAGACACCCCAACAAAGGCTCTGGCCTAACCCTTCCCCTCACTCCATCCTGACTCCCCTGGTGTTGTCCCCTTGACCCGGCATGGCATGCCATGCCTTCTGTCTCAGGACCTGTGAGCATAGTAAGCTTTTTTTTCCTGAGCTTCAGTGAGGTTACCTCAGTTAGGTGGCTGACCATCTCATAAAAGAACACAAAACACTCACCTTCCTTACCAGTGGCTGGGAATGCTGATTCAGCTAGAGATGGCCAATGGCATATACATGGAAGTGTGCTGCAGGCTTGTGGGAAAGTTTGCTTCCCAGATAAAAGGGAACAGACCCAGAGCCATTCCTTCCTCCAGCTCTGAGTGTAGTCGCAATGTTGGAAGTTGGAGCAGTCCTTTTACAGCCACGAAGGAAAGAACAAGTAAATCCCACAGACCAAGGTCCTGACGTTGAGGATCAGCTGGCCAAGCGCAACATCCACTGACCTCCAGGCTCCTTTACATCTGAGAAGAACAAACCTCCCCCCCTCGTTTGAGCCACTCGCTTTATACCCTTGCTTACAGCTGATAGCAATCTCTGGGGATGGAGGTGGGAGATAATAAGCAAGTAATTCTTCAACACAGCTGTGCTAAGTGACTTGAAGAAGCAGAGCATATGGTGAGAGGGGATAACAGGTGAGTTGGGAGAGGACTGCAGATAAAGCAGGCAGAGGGGAGAGCTTCCGCAAGAGTCCTCAGAGAGGAAGTGCACGGTGTGGCGAGGGGACTGAAAGGCCCATGAGAGGGAGAGCAGCAGAAGAGCCCAGAAAGAGAGGCAAGGCCTGGCCTGCTCCCCAAAGCAGGAGGGAGCACCTTCCACTGTGCAGCCCAGCTCTCCATTCCCAGCCTCCACCCTTGTTCCTCCCATCCTATGCTGAATTCACCTGTTTCCTTTTCCCTCACTTAGACTGTTTGGACTTTTCACAATACCTTTAATCATCTTTGTACCCCCAGCATCTAGCGAAGGGATGCGGAAAGACACCTAATAAATATTCACCGAATGAAAAAATTATCATGATAGGTTATTATAACTATTTAATCCAATAAGGGGGCTAATTCATGACTGTTTTTGAGGCCCAGTTCTGCAATTGAGTCCCGCCACCCACTCAGTATGCTGCTTTACATGATTGGATGAGATGCTTGCTCCATTAGAGCCTTATGGGGGTTAAAATATTAGGTGACCTTTGATGAGCCTGTCAGCTCTACAATTTCCTGATTTTTAAGTATTTTTTAAAATCACAAGGAGCTTGATGTTATCACCCCAGCAAAAAAGAGAGGCAGAAATAGTTCTATTATGCATTGAAATATTATCCATATTTGATTTTAAGCAGCAGGTTGTGGGTTATTTAATTTCCATTTCTTAATTTTTTTTTTTTTTTTTTGCGGTACGCAGGCCTCTCCCGTTGCGGAGCACAGGCTCTGGACACGCAGGCCCAGCGGCCATGGCTCACAGGCCCAACCGCTCCGCAGCACGTGGGATCCCCCCGGACCGGGGCATGAACCCGTGTCCCCTGCATCGGCAGGCGGACTCTCAACAACTGCGCCAACAGGGAAGCCCCATTTCTTAATTTTTTTATAATTGACTTGATTCACTTAAATTATCTAAATCAGTCCAATTGCTTGCTTACAAATTACAAAGGAGAACAAAACTTCATCCATGAGTCCTTATTTTACTCAGCATTTATTTGAAAAATACTTCATAGATTTTATAATTAAAAGTGAATCACCAAGTTTAAATTTAAAATGCACATAGCCTTTAACTCATGTCCAGGAATCAACACTTCAAAAATACTGGGCAAAGCAAACACTTAATGTCAGAGTCGTGGTGGAGGCGGCAGCAGGGAGCAGTATTTTATTGGTCTGAATTGTGGCACATGATGGTAATAAAAAGTGGACTGATTTCAGTTAGTTGTTTTTAGGTTCCCTGCACACACGCACTCTTATTGCCTGCTCTCCACCCTGCATGCTGTTCCCTCCACCCAGATTCAGGGCACTGGCAGCCTCTTTTTCACCAAGCAGCCCTCAGCTCAGATGTCACCTCCCTGGAAAGCTCTTCCCTGACCAGTCCATCTAAAGTAAAAAAACCACCACTCCCTTCATGGTATTTACCACTATCTGAAAATATCCAGTTTATTTAGTGTTTTTTGTGGGAAGCCCCACACAAGAAATTGAACATCATCTCTGGCTCACTGCTGAATCCCAGCACTGGACTGTGCCTGGCACACAGAATAGGTTCCAAATAAATAAGTGTGGAATAAATGAAAAATATATACATATTCATATGTACAAGAATGCTCATGTAACGAGATTCATAATAGCAAAAAGCTGCAATGACCTGAATGGCCAATAATAGATGAGTGATTAAATAAATTATGATTTATCTATACAATGGAATACTCTGCAGTGATTTAAAAGAACATTTACTGCCATGAAAATATATTGACAATACATAGTACTGTGGAATTTTTTTAAGTTTCAGAACAATATGTGCAGCATCATCCCATCTTTATAAATGATAGAGATAAATGTAATTATATGGGTATATATAGTTGGGTTTTTTTTTTACAATGAAAGATACCATATTATGCTATATGAATTTTTTAACATATATACACGTTTTTATACACATAGGGAAAAAGATGTGGAGGACTGTGGTATTAGGAGGAAAGGTAGGGGTTACCTCTCTTACTCCATACAATTCTGTATCATTTGAATTTTTGGAACACCCATGTAAACCTTTTGCAAACTAAAAAAAAAATTACCACATTTATTTTGTAGTGAGGTGACTGAAATGAGTTTCAAGCTTTTGGAAATATGAGATATATTTTCAAAAATATTTTATGTTCACATTTTAAAATTGTAGATTAACTTTAAAATAAATAAAAATAAAACTTGGAAGCACCTTCTTCAACAGGTTAATGGATAAACCAATTGCAATATAACTATACAATGGACTATTACTCAGCAATGAAAAGAAATGAGCAAAACCCAGAGAATGTACAACACCAAGAGTGAGCCCCAAGGTACACTATGGACTTTGGACAATTGTGATGTGTCAATGTAGGTTCACCCTTGGTAAGAAAAATATATATATATATACCACTCTGGTGAGTGATGTTGATAATGGGGGAGGCAATGCATGTGTGGAGGCAGGAAAATTTCTATGCCTTCCTCTCAATTTTATTATAAACCTAAAATTGTTCTAAAAATAGCAAAGTCTTTAAAAAAAGAAATGTTAAAAAAAGTTCCTGTAACTTTTTAAACTAAAACTATACAATTATCATCTAACCAAAATCTGTTTTTGAAATAAATTCCAAAATCACACACACACACACTCACACACACGCACACGCACACACACACAGAAAAGAAATAAACTATGAAGTCATGGACAGACATGGAGGAATCTTGAAGGCGTATTTCTAAATGAAGGAAGCCTATCTGAAAAGGCTATATACTGTATGATTCCAGCTATATGACATCCTGAAAAAGGCAAAACTATGGAGACAATAAAAACATTAGTAGTTGCCAGGGGTTATGGGAGAGGGAGGGAGGGATGAATAGATGGAGCACAAGGGATTTGGGGGACAGTGGAAGTATGAACCCTAATGTAAACTATGTAAACTATGGGCTTTAGTTAATAATAGTGATCAATATTGGCTCATCAACTGCAGCAAATGTATCACACTCATGCAAGATATTAATAATAGAGGAAATGAGCTGGGGACAGATATATGGGAACTCTGTACTTTCTGCGCAATTTTTCTGTAAATCTAAAACCACTCTAAAAAATAAAGTCCATTAGTTTTTTTAAAAATGTGTTGCATTATGCATTTACTTTATTAAATAGGATTAACTAAATTAAAATATTTAAAATGTAAACTTTAAAGCAAAAGTCATGCATTTAAGTACTTTTAATAAAGATGTTATATTCCAAAAGAAAATAAATGACTTAGAATTTTTTTTTATTGGAGTATAATTGCTTTACAATGGTGTGTTAGTTTCTGCTTTATAACAAAGTGAATCAGTTATACATATACATATGTTCCCATATCTCTTCCCTCTTGTGTCTCCCTCCCTCCCCCCCTCCCTATCCCACCCCTCTAGGTGGTCACAAAGCACCTAGCTGATCTCCCTGTGCTATGCAGCTGCTTCCCACTAGCTATCTATTTTACATTTGGTAGTGTATATATGACCATGCCACTCTCTCACTTTGAATGACTTAGAATTTGAGGTCTAAAACCTGATATTAGATCTCCGACTCTACTATAGATATTTTTCAGTTTCTAGTTTTCCATTAGAGTAATTTATGTCAAATAGGTTATACTAAACTTTTTTCCAAAATTACATCTCCTCAATGAATTTTTGTTCTCCTGAAAACTGTCCAAGTCTTCTCTATTTCCATAGAACATCCAGTGGAAAACATACATGCACGCACACACACACACACACACACACACACACATACACACAAATAGAACATCTAACGGAACTTTCTTAATAACACTATTTGTGTATGAAGGACTTCAATGAATAAGGTATAAAAATATTAGCAAAGTGCTTTGAGATTCTCAGATGAAAAAGTTAGGAAAAACTAACAAGTCTGGTAACAGAAATTCATGCCACTAATGGTCTGTCAGAGAAAACTTATTTTTACAAATATTAAATAACTTTGAATAAGACACTACCTAATTATTCATGAAATCCATTACTTCATTCCAATCCACTACTGTAACAGCTGGAAATTTAAAACAATGGCATTTCATAGGTAAAGCAAAATGCTGTTAAAATTTCACATTTCATACAAATGCTATCTTTGGAAGAGATAAATACAACTATGTTGGTGAATACATCTATTCTACTTCTGACTCAGACCATGAACACATTTTAAGCAAATATATATTGTCTCTGTATAGAGCCATAGAATCTTATGGACAGGATCTTTGAGGTCACCTATACTAACTTACTATCCAATGAGTCAGATAGTCTATAACACCTTTGACTGCTATCTACACCAGAAGTCTGAAAATTTTTTCTGTAAAAGGCCAGACAGTAAACAGTTTAGATTTTGCGCCCATCCAGTCTCTGTTGCAAATACTCTGCCATTGTAGCTCAAAAGCAACAGCAGACAAAACAGGAACAAATGGGCATGACTGTGCTCCAATAAACCTTTATTTACAAAACAGGAAGTAGGCCAGGTCTGGCCAGAAAGCCATAGTATGCAACCGCTGATATAGACCCCTCCCAGTTATTTATAAAATTCCTTTAGATACATTAGACACCTTTACAGGAAAATTCTTTGTCGGGGGCACTGAAATAAGCAAATTCACCCATTGCTATAAACAAAATATTGCCTTCTGAAACAAGAGAACATTTATCCTTTGACATGTATCAGCCCTTCAAATACTTGAAGTAAACAATCATGATTCCCTCAAGTAGTACTCTCTCCAGTCTAAATATCCCCCACGCCTTCAAGCATTCCTCCTGTTATGACATAGTTTTCCAGACTATGCGACCAACTGATCATCCTGTTGTATACATACTCCAGTCCAATAACTATCCTTTGAAGTGCAGAGTACAGATACATGACATATGGTTTTCAAAATATGTAGTAATCAAGATGGAATTTTAATTTTAGAATTTGGCTCACTGTCTCCAAATACAAATGTTTTTAGTTTTCTGGGGGTTTTGTTTTGACAAAATTACCATTTAGTCTTTAAGAAAAATATATTGTGTGTAGATATAGCCAATGGTTTATTCCCAGTGTCATAACTCTATACATTAATTTAAAATGATTACCAAGAAATAGAAAATATTTTTGTTTCATTTTGAAAATAAAAGTAGGCTTAATAAAACAATAAATTCAAAATGGTTCCTACACATCAAAAAATGTTGGCAGAACTTACCTCTACAATTGGAATCATATACTGCAAATTACAAAAGAAAACCATCAGTTATTTTTTCAGAGAAAATGAAGCACAAAAGGGGAAGAAAACATACACACATCTGCAGTGTGTCCTTTGATGCTGCTGGCTTGTTAGCAAGAACAGAGCATGGCTGCTACAGTCATAGCCAGGCAACCTCTAAATGATGTTCCTTGTTGTATTCCACATTTCAGTAACTTGGGAAGAAACCACATCCATGTTTTTAAAGAAATTTAGCTCTAATTTCCATGACTTATTGTCATAGAATCCTAAAAAAAATGTTTTTAATAACTAGAAGAAAAAAGTCCATATCTATAGAGCTATAAATGCACCACATTTGGTCTGACTTTACAACCCATTTCTGTAACTTAGCGTAGTTTAATTTTTTTGATAATTCAGTACCTTAAACAGTATATTGTACATAGTAGATACTAGAGGAATAAATTCATTCTTTAAAGTATAAATATTTTTATTTGTAATGACATCCCAATTCATAATGTTTGTTGAGTTTGACTTACAATCTCATGGTGTCTGCTTCCTGCTTGCTTGTCATCACAAAAGCTCTCCCTGGGTAATCTCATCCATGTATGTGATTTCAAACACTATCCACATACTGATGACAACCAAATTTGTTTCTCTAGCCCGGTTTCACTGCAGGGATGCCCCATATATCTACGAGCCTAGTGGCACATTCACCTGGACAGTCTAACTGCCACTAAAACAACATGTGCAAAGATGGAACACCCTAGGTCATCTCATGATAGGGAATGTTTATTGATTATTCATTATGTTCCACACACTGTGCTGAGTGCTTCACATGGATTTTCTCACTTAATCTTTACAGTGCCATTAAACATGGCAGGTTCATTTCCTTTTACCTGAAACCCCATTCAAATGATAGCATCAGAATATGAAATATATAACAGACATCATTCATTAACTACCTAGTACCCGTTCCCCTGCCCTTCTTCCTGGCCAAGAGAACACCAATTTTGTTCAGGGCATCAATATGTCAAACTGATATCTCAGTTTTCTTTGCAGCAAGGAGCAACTACATGACTCTATAGGAGCCAGTGAAACATAAGGAGATATCTGTTTTGGGAAGTTCAGGAAATGCAACACAATCCTTACCCTTTCCTGCCTTCTTCCTGACTTAATAGTGGATATTATGTGCAGCTGCACTTTTCATTATTTTGGCCATCAGGGAAAGGCCAAGAGAATCACAGAGACATTGGCACTCATATCACTGAGCTACTTAACCAAGGCCAGTAACCATCTACCTCCAGACTTCTTGTTACTGAGAAAAATGAACTCCTATTTGTCATATTCATTTTCAGTATGGTTTTCTACTAACCTGCAGCTGAAAACATTCCTACTGGATACAAAACTATAATATGAACAAGAGATTTCAACAAATTAGAAGGAAAGCAGATGGAGGAGTAACTACACAGAAAAACAAAGGATGCTACAACCCAAGTACTTGCAGAAGCAAAAACAATGAGATGCAAGTCAGCTCACCTCATGGAACCCACAGTAGACTCAGTATTTGGAGGCACCAAGGACTGCAGAAGACAAGACCTACAGATTTACCATTTGGAGCTTCCCCAACAAAAAGCCAGCTCTCCATCAGTCACCACCATTCCTCAAGCCAACAAGTTTACTATTACATGTTGGAAAATTTCCTTAAAAGTCTGTTTATTGCTGTTTATTCTTGGCTGTCTGTTCATATTTATGAGTAAGTCACTGAAAATATGATTGTAGGGAAAGCCTGGGTATGAAAGAGAGAAGCAAAGCAAACAGAAAAAAAGAAAAGGCAAGGAGGGGTGAAAGGAAAAAAAAAAAACTTAGAGGAAACAAAAACAACACAAAAAGCAGAAGAAAACAGCAAAAAGAAAAACACATTATCCTCAGAGAAATATGGGAAAAAAATGAATAAGAACAAGGTGCTATGAAGTAGAAATAATCAAAATATTGCAGCAGAAACAAACAAAATTAAAGGAAGGTTGGAAGATGAAGTTGAGGCAATTTCCCAGAAAATAAAGTTTGAGGACTGGGTGAGAAAAGTTGAAAATTAGACAATCAGGGTGACATAGAAATTTCAAAAGAGGAGAGCCAAGAAGAGAGAGAGAAAGAAATTGTCAAAGGAAGACATTAATTCTCCTCCTCCAAGACCCCAACATCTAAAGTGAAATTAAAACATGCATGAAGGCAGATGATTTTGAAAATGCAGAAAAAGAGGGAGAAACTGAACATCTAAAAAGCTTTCTGAGAGGAACAAACAGGTATAGCTCCCAAACCTTTGTATGAGAATGACATCAAATCTCTCAACAGCAAAGCAAGTCATGGAATTATGCCTTCAAAGTCCTGAGTGGAAGATAATTTTCGGCATAAAATTTTACAGCTCCAACAATCAAGTATGAGGACAGATGAAGGCAGGCAGATGAAGGATAGAAACTTTTTGTCTCTCAGGCACCTTTTTGGGGGAAGCTTACAGAGAATTGTGTCAACAAAATAAGGGACTAAATCAAGGGAATGAAAACATGTAATTGAGGAAACAGAAACCTGCTCCAGGAAAGGGGCAAGAGGCTAAACACCAGAATGAATGCTGTTCATCAGGTCTAGACCCAGACTGGGAGGAAGACAAGCTTCCAGGGAAAAGTATAACTGATAGGTTATGAGATGCACTTTGACATTTGGAGGTAGATCTTCTGTGGGGGTTAGAAAAATAGATTGATAAGTATATAGAGTTTCTTTTAGAGAAAAATAGTAAAGTATTAGATTGAACAATATGAAATTACTGTTTTATAGCTCAAAATTTTGTCCAACATTGGCTGTTTCGTACCTTTCAAGGTAACCTACCAGTGAATAATATGATGCAGGAAATCTGCGTCAAGAAGTCTAACAATAACAAAAACAAAAGAAAAGTTGGAGGAATATGTGAAACAAGATTGTCAGATATTGTTTTTGAAACTGGGTAATAGACACGTGGGGTTGGTTCATTGTCCTGTATATGTTTGACTATCCCATAGTAAAAAGCAGTAAAAAAAAAAGAAAGAAAGAAAGAAAGAAAATCATGACAACATAGAAATGGGCAAAATTTCAGTAATCTTTCAAACGCCTGGAGGAATTTCCACTTAGCAATGCTCCGATTAAGTTATAGAACCACTGGACACAGAAAAAGTCAGTTTTTGAAACAGCCCATCTACCCTGGATCATCAGTCACAGTGGGTTAAGCAACATCAGGGATGTTTCACATCCCCCATTTCATCCCTTCCTTTATACTGATTCCACTGATTCTAGGATTGCATTGTGCAAGAAAACAGTACTGACAGCTGTTCCATATGCTTAGATCCAAAACTGAATAAGGCAATCATTTCTCACTGCCCGTCAATTACCTCCCAGTTCATTTCTCTTCTTGTCCAAACTAGATTCCGGGATTCATCATTCTATTCACACCCTTGTAAATATCCGTAAGCCCCTGCTCTATCACTTCTGCTTTTTGTAGCTGGCAACAACCAGCTCTGGAATGAACCCTACCTCCTGCCTTCTCTGCATCTGTACCCAGAGAACTAAATATTACTGGAGAAAATCACCTAAACCTGACAGGCTTAATGTTATATTTATTATTGCAAATCATAAACTGGCAATTTTACTATCGTTGCTGTCTTAAATGCAGCTAAGTTACTTTAAAGAAGCAAAGAGTAAAACCAACAGCCAGCTTCAAACAAAGCAATGGATGCCAGACACTCTCATGGTATCCATAAGGAACTGAAAAAAATAAGTGGCATGTTAGAATTCTACTCACAACAAAGATATTTTTCAAGAATGAAGGTAAAATAAAAACACACAGAGACAAAAACTGAAACACAGTTCTCAGGTAACACATCACCAGCAGGCCCAAATTAAAGAAAATACTAAAGAACATTCTTTTGGCAGAATGGAAATATTCCTACACAGAAGCCCAGAGAATTTAGGAGGGAAAAGAGCAACAAAAATGGCAAATCTATAGGAAACCCGCCAAATACTGACTTTTAAAAATAATGTCTTATGAACTTTAAAATAGATCATTAAAATACACCACTATAGCATCTAAGTAAATAGGGAGATAAATGGCCTTAAAAGGTGCTATAGATCTTGCATTGTTGGAAAAAAGAATAAAGGCCTAAATTAATATCAAATTTTGATATGTTATGGTTGTATGTTGTATCTCCAGGAAAAGCACTAGTAAGAGAATAAAAGAATATACAACTTTTAAACTAATAGAGAAAAAAAGAATAATAAAAAATATTCAATCCGAATGAAGGCTAGAAAGAGGAAACATAGAACTGATAAAACAAGTGGAAAGAACACAGTAAGATATAAATTTAATTCTAAATATACCAGTAATTCCATTAAGCTTAAATGAACTAAACAGTCTAATTTGAAAACAAAGGTTATATGACTACATAAAGAAAAAAAACCAACTATATGCTGTTTAAAATGGACACATATAAAACATAATGAGAAAGAAACATTGAAAATGAAACAACGGGAAATTATTCAAACACATTCATAAATTAAGCTTGTATAACTCTATTAATATCAGATAAAGTAACTTTAAGGCAAAAAGCATTATTAAAGATAGAGAGAAACACTTTACAATGATAGAAGGCTTAAGTCACCAGGAGACTACAACAGGTCTAAATTTGCATGCATCAAATAACATGGACTCAAGGGCTTCCCTGGTGGCGCAGTGGTTGAGAGTCCACCTGCCGATGCAGGGGACGCGGGTTCGTGCCCCGGTCCGGGAAGATCCCACATGCCGCAGAGTGGCTGGGCCCATGAGCCATGGCCACTGAGCCTGCGTGTCCGGAGCCTGTGCTCCACAACGGGAGAGGCCACAACGGTGAGAGGCCCGCGTACCACAAAAAAAATTTAAAAATAAAAAAAAAAAAATAACATGGACTCAAAAGATATATAGAAAAAAATTGACAAATCTACCAGAATAAAAGAAGCAAGTCCACAATCATAACTGGACAAGCAGTCAAAAACAAACCCAGTATGGGTTTTACATAATATGATATGGCAAATTTGATTTAATGAACATACAGAACTCTATATCCAATGATTACAGAATATACATTCTTTGTAAGGCATAGAGAAGTTTTATAAAAATGATCATATACTGGGCCATAAAAACAGTCTCAACAAACTTCAAAGGATTGAAATTATATACAGGATGTTCTCTGATTATAAGGTAATTAGGTAGAAATCAATAACAAAAAGATACCTAGGAAAGCTAGATATATTTAGAAACTAATAAATATATTTCTACATAATTGATAGGTCAAACAGAAAATTACACTGAAAATTAGAATATATCTTGAAAAAAATTTTTAAACTGTATATAAAAACTTATGAGATACAGATAAAACAGTGCTTAGAAAGCAAATTGGCTTTTAAAATGGCTTTAAAAATGCTATATATTTTAAAAAGAAAGGCTAAAAAATCAATTCACTAAGCATCCATCTCAAAAAGTTAGAAAAAAGAGCAACAAACTAACTAAGAAAATTGAAGGAAGAAAATAATTGCAGCAAAATTATAACAACAAAATTAATGAAACAGGAAACATCATATATAGAAAGAATCAACAAAGGCAGAGGTTGATTCTTTGAAAGACTAAGAATATTGACTGATAAAGGCCTAGGGAGAAAAAAAAACAAACAAAAAAGCCCAGACAACTAATGTCAGAAATTAAAGGTCAACAGCACAATTCATACTGCAATATTAAAAAGATAATAAGATTTTATGCCGATAGATTGGAAATTTAGAAAATATGGACAATTTTTTTTTAAATACAACTTACCAAAATTGACAAAAGGAAAAGGAAATATGAAAAGTCTTATAAGTGTTAAAGGAATTCAATCTGTAATTTAAAACATTGGGACAAAGAAAACTCCAGGCCCAGAATTAATTGGTGATGAATTCTACTATTTACAGAATAATATCAATATTATAAAAATTCTAGATAAACATAACTTAACTTTGACATTATAAGAAAGGAAAATTACAGACCCATCTCTCATGTGAACATACATGTAAGAATCTTAAACGAAATGTGAGCAAACAATATCCAGCAATATATAAAAAGGAAAATCAGTCATGACTAATTTGAGTTTATTTCAGGAATATAGTACTGATTATATTAGACTATCAATCAATATAATTTGTCCCAATAACAGAATAAAGGAGAAAAATCATATCATCATATTAATTGATATAGAAAAAGTATTTGTTAGGATGCAGTATCCATTTGTGATTTTAAAAGTAGAAGGAAATTTTAATAATCTGATAAATAGTACCTACAAAAAAACTTTTACCAAGTATACTATTTAAAAGTAAAATGTTGAAAGTTTGAGATCAGTAACAAGACATGGATGCCAATTATTACTACTACCTCTGCACAATATTTAAATACTTAAAGTCCTAATCAGTGTAGTGAAGCAAGGAAAAGAAATAAAAGGTGAAAGAATAGGAAAGGAAAAAATAAAACTCTCATTATCCTCAGATAATATTCAAAACAATAAATTCAAAAGATTCTTCATGTAAATTATTAGAATCAACAAGTCAGTCTAGCAAAGTCACTGGAAATAAGGCAATACACAAAACTCAATTGATTTTCTATATATTAGCAATAAACAGGAAAAATGCTTAAGAAGATAGCATTTATAATAGCATCAAAACTATCAAATACCTCGGGAGGAAATATGCAAGACTTTTATGCAGAAAATTATAATATACTATTGAGAGAGTTCAAGAAGAACAAAATAAATGAGAGATTTATCACATTTATAACATAAATTCTCCCTAAATTTATCTTTACATTCAGTGCAATCCCAGTCAAAAGTCAACAGGTTGTTTCGTGGAACTTGACAACTTGATCTAAAATCTACTTGGTAATGGAAGGTACTGGAATGGCCAACACAACCTTGACAAAGAGTTAGAATAACTTGTCTACCGGATGCCAGGACTTATGATAAAGCTAAAATAATTAACATGGCATGGTAGTGGTGCAAGGATAGACAAACAGACCAATGAAACAGAACAGAGAATCCAGAAAAACAGACCCATGCATATGATCCATGGACATTTGATCCAAGGTGATACTGCAGGAGAAAGATCTTTGCTTTATACTAATTCATCAACCTGCACATTAATATCTTATGCATTTTTCTATATATGTGTTGTAGTTCACTATAAAAAAAGTGTATTGATGATTAAAACTAAAAGTAATAATAGTAAAGTAACATAGAAGAATAAAATTGTTACAAACTACTATTATACTAAATATGAAGAAACCAAGTTTGTGTACAAACCAATTATTATACTAAATTTGAAAAGAGTGAACTCTGACATTAAAAGAGAAGAACTTTCAAAATGTGTTAAACAACAAAACATAGCTCTATGTTGTTTATTAAAAGCACCCTTAAAATGATCAAGAGTGGATAAAAATATAAAGGTAAACATAGAAATACCAATGAAATGTAAATTTAAAAGAAAGAGGGAGTAGCAAGGTATAAATTAGATTTAAAAGCATTAAAATGTATAAAGACAAACACTATGTAATGAAAAAAGACACTGTTTATGAAGATGACACAAGTCATATCTGTAGTATCAAACAACACAATAGCAAGAAATGTAAAGAAAAATTAAACTGCAATGATAACGATGAAAATACAGTTATACAGAAAGACTTCAATACACCTCTTTCATGGGAATTCCCTGGCGGTCCAGTGGTTTGGACTCCACGCTTTCCCTGCCGAGGGTCTGGGTTCAGTCCCTGGTCGGGGAACTAAAATCCCACAAGCTGGGTGTGGTGCGGCATGGCCAAAAAAAACCCGAAAAACAAAAACAAAATACACCTCTTTCATAATTAAATGGATTTAGTTGTCAAAAAATACTGGAATGGAATAACATAATCAACACATTCAAAGACAGATAGGTAGATAGATAGATAGATAGAGAGAGAGAGAGAGAGAGAGAGAGATGAAATCTCATATGCCTCAGAAAGAGAACATATGTTCCTTTCAGGTCTCTTTTACAGCAAACATCATTGGGTGTCTCCCTAACATCCATTCCTCTCTCTCTCTTCCTTCTTGATGCCAAATCCCACTTGTTAGAAGGAAAGCTAAAAATGCCAGATACTTCCCTAATATCACTTGAAGCCAGGGCATAGGCTTGTGACCTTGCTCTGTCCAATGGAACCTGTAGAGCAATCTGCCAGGGTCTTTTAAGAATTTCCTCTCTTAGAAGAGAAGGGAAAAAGTCTCACATTCTTCCTGCTTTGAATTGACCCTGTGAGGGTGTGAAGGACTTGCAGGCAAGCAGAACAGATAGGTCAGGAGGGTCCCAGAGAAACTGACCCCAGAACCCTAATATAATGGAGCAACTGGACCAACCCTGGAACTACCTGCCCCAGTTTTTTGGAAAGTGAGAAAAATCAGCCACTTCATTAAGCTACTTTTAACAGATATTCTATTTCTTGCAACCTAAAGCATCCTAATTGGATCACCCATCCTAATTGATCTATCCAAAATAAATCACATCATCAGAAAGGTTTAACAATTTTTTCAAAGTAGAGATCTTCTAGGCCCCATTCTCTGATCATCATTAAATAGAAATAGAAATAAGTAATAAAAGGTGACTAAAAAAACATAACCACTGGAAGCTTAAAAAACACATACACAGAACACCATTGGATATTTGCTCAAAGAGGAAATAAAACATGAAAATACAAACTCTCCAGAAAGCAATGAAAAGAAGACTTTTTACCAAAACCTATGGAAGAACTCAAAAGATGTGTTTAGGGTAAATGCCAAATTACCATCTTTAATGTAAAAAGGCTAAAATTAAAGGCAACTACCACTCATGTTGAAGACTTAGAGACCAAGCAGCAAAGAAATAAAAAAGAGGGAATTAATAAAGATAAAAGTTGAAATTAAGGAATGGAAAACCAAAAAAGTAGAAATGATCAATAAATCCAAAAGCTGCCTTTTAAGATATACCAATAAAATAGATAAATTTCTTCCGAGACTGATTAAGGAAAAATGAGGAGAGAATAAAACTATATAAGATTAGGAATTTTCAAAGGAGATATAAACACAGATACAGAAGAGATTTTAAAAACTATAAAATCTATAACCACAAATTTGAAACCCTAGGACAAGTAGATAATTTCAAAAAAGAATTGGATAATTTCCTAGCAAAATATAAATGAATCTGGGAACAAGTGGCAAACCCAAATACACCAATTACAATAGACCAGATTGGAAAGGTGATTAAAGGCCTATCATTAAGAAAGCACCAGGACCAAGTGATTTCATAACTTATTTCAGCTAACCTAAGAACAGTAATCCCAGTATTATTTAAATTATTCCAGAATGAATGAAAAGGGAAACTTCCTAATACATTTCATGAACCAGCAGAACTTTTAACACCAAAACCTGATACAGTAACAACCCTCCCCCCCCAAAACAAGGAAACCATAATCTCACATATAAGTACAGATGCAAAATTTCTAAATAAAACATTGGGAAGCAGTATTCAGCAATGACTCAAGAGAATAACACACTGTGACCAACTAGAGCTTAATTCAAGGAATTCAAGAGTGAAATTCAATGTAATGAAGTTTATTTACCAAAAATCAACAGCAAACATCATTCTTCATCATCATGGTGAAAAAATAAAGCCATTTCAAATAAAATCAGAAACCAGACAGGAATGTTTGCTATGGCTATTACTATTCAACATTGCTGTGAGGAGGTCTAGCAAATGAAATAAACACTGGATAAAAGAGACACTATTTTGGCTAACTACAGAATTGTATACTTAGGAAATCTAATAGACTATAGTTTACAAAAAAAACAACAATCAAATCTAGTACAATTAATGAGAATATTTGATAAGGTAACTCTATAAGATAAATATACAAACATCATTAGGCTTTCCTTATTCTAGCATAAATACCCGGAAACAAAAATGGAAAAATATTCCATACATAATTGTGAAAAAAAGCAATAAAATATTGTTACGGAATGAATGTTTGGGTCCTCCCCAAATTTATAGCTTGATACTTCATCTCCAATGTGATGGTATTTGGAGGTGGGGTGTTTGAGAGGTAATTAGGTCATGAGGATAGAACTCTCATGAATGAGATTAGTGTCCTTATAAGAACAGGCCAGAGAGCTAACTAGCTCTCTTTGTGCCATAGGAGAATACAATGAGAAGTCAACAGTCTGCAACCCAGAAGAGGGCCCTCACCAGAACCTGACCATGCTTGCACCCTGATCTTGCACTTCCATCCTCCATAACTCTGAGAATTTCTGTTGTTTATAAACCACCCAGTCTATACGGTGCTTTGTTACTGAAGCCAAACTGACTAAGGCAAATACTTAGGAATAAACTCTGCAAGAAAAGCACAAAACTTAAATGGTGATAACCAGAAAATCACATTGAAGGATAATTTTTAAAATCTGAACAAATGAAAAGATATCCATATTCTTAGATGGAAAGATTTAATAACAATTCTCTTATGTCATAAAAATGTGCAATTAAAAAGCAAGTAAAATATGGGCTCCTAAAAGAGAAAAGAGACATTAGGTAAAAGCTGAGGAAATCTGAACAAACTATGGACTTTACTTAATACCCAGTACATCAATACTGGTTCATTAATTGTAACATATGTATCATACTAATGTAAAATGTTAATGGGGAAAGGGTGAGGAGTATACGGAAACCCTCTGTACTATTGTCACAATTCTTCTGTAACTCTAAAACTGTTTTAAAAAAGAAAGTTTTCTTTTTTAAAAAAACATATTTGTACGACAATTAGGGAAGTTAAAAAAATATATTATTCCAATTAAATAGATAAAATTATCTTAAAGTTTAGAGAGAAAATAAATGCCCAAGAAAGCAAAAAAGTGAATGAAAAAGAAGAATGAAAGAAAATATACTATAAAGCCACTGTAATTAAATCAATATGGAGTATTAGTATAGGAATAGATATATCAATCAGTGGACCAGAACAGAAAAGCCAGAAATAAAATCCAGTTTATATGAGATTTTAATATATTGACAAAAACATATCTCAATTCAATGGGGAAAGAGTGACTATTTAATAAATGGTGCTGGCACAACTCCCTATCCATCTGGTAGGAAATAGTCTCCAATCTCATATTATAAATAAGAAACAAATTCCAGATGGAGTAGATGCCTAATGTAATAAATAAAGCATCAAAAAGTTAGAAGGAAAGCTAGGAAACAACACACAATCTGTTTTTTAACCAGAAAGAAAAGATAGCCATATCTAAGTTTATAAAAATGAAAAACAATTTATGTTGTAAAAGCTACCATAAACAAAACTAATAGGCAAATGATAGATTTGGGGAATACTTGGAAAAGAGATAACAGATAATGAGTTAGTAGTCATCACCAGTATACAAAGTGCTGTTAAAAATTGGCAAGAGGCAAGCAATCCAGTGAGAAAATTGGTAAAGGATGTGAAAAGGGAATCCATGAGAACAAATCCACATAGCATGAAGATGCTCCAACTAACTATCAATTAGAGAAATGCAAACTACAGTAAAAAAAAATAATATCTCACTCTACACCAAATCAGATAAAAGAAAAATGAGAGTGCAACAGTACCAACTGCCAACAGGATGAATAGAAAAAAATGTAATTGTTTACAGCTGTTCTGAAAAGCAGTCAGGCAAATATTTTTAAATTAAAAGTATGCAAGACACTTCAACCAACAAAATCACACTCCTAGAAATCTATCTCATAAAAATAAAATCACCAATAAAATGTTTATTGCATCATTGCTCTTATTGTGGAAAAAAATAAAAAGTAACAAAATGAGTTCCCAGCAATAAGGTAATAAATAATGGTACATCTATACTGTAGAATATTAAGCAGCCATTAGAAAGAATGAATTAGTGTTACACCATTTGACTTGGAGGGATTTTCCTGGATGTATTTTTGAATGATAAAATGAAATGCAGGGACTTCCCTGGTGGTGCAGTGGTTAAGAATCCGTCTGCCAATGCAGGGGACACGGGTTCGAGCCCTGGTCTGGAAGATCCCACATGTTGCAGAGCACCTAAGCCCACGAGCCACAACTACAGAGCACACATGCCTAGAACCCGTGCTCCACAGCAAGAGAAGCCACAGCAATGAGAAGACCACGCACCGCAACAAACAGTAGCCCCCGCCTGCCACAGTGAAAGTGGTCTAGCGAAAGCCTGCTCGCAGCAACGAAGACCCAACACAGCCAAAAATAAATAAATAAATAAATTTATATTAAAAAAAATAAAATAAAATAAAAGTGAGATGCAGAGAGGTGCATACATCACAATCCCATTTTTAAAAAGCAAACATTGAACAAAACCCCCAAATATATGTACACCCAAGTGTGTGTGTGTGTGTGTGTTGTGTAAAGGCAAACATGGAGACAAACATGGAAGGAAACACACACAGGTTGCTAACACAGATGACTGGCAGCATGGCAGGGAAGAAGGGTGTGCAGGGGTTGGAAAGGAAAAATGGGCAGAATTTATGATATGATTATGTTAAGGAAATTAATCAAAAACTTGCTACAACATGGATTAGGGTATAACATGATTGGCATGAGCGTCCATCCTCCATGTGGTCCCCAATCTCAAACTATATCATAGTCATCTGGCATTTTCTCATCCACTGAACTATTAGTTCTGTATAATGTTGCTCACAGTCCTCTCATTTGTGCATTTTGTGACCATCCTACTGAAAAAGATAATTTTTCCATTAACTGTTACCCCACATTTTATGAAATTGAATTTTGGACCCCACTCTTCAGGTTGCGGTATGGTTTATGCACAAATGCAAATATGTACCTATACATAAAGAAATTAGAAAAAATAAGGAATTGGTACTTATATATTTCTTGATTGTTGAACAGCCATAAAGTAAAAAATACTAGTTACAGAAAAATATGCATGAAGTATTCTATTTCAGTAAAAGCATGCAAAACCCTAATTTTAAACGTACAATTAAGTATTTTTAAGTGAAAAAGAAAGCTTTGGATAGGATTCACAAAGCCACTGGCTCAGGTTACATAAAGGGGAAGGAAGTAGAAAGGAGGGGCCGATTACTAACTTTGCTTTTATACCTCTCTATGTTTTATTACTTCACTTATTACAACAAGTAAAAAAGTATTGCTCTTGAAATCTGAAAACATTAAGTAAAGAAAACAAAGATAAATTGCAAATAATAAAGTAAATTGGGTATTAATGAGTAGCTACCTCGTAAGACATGTTGTGAAGATTAAATGAGACAATCCATGTAAAGTGTTTAGCACATTACCTAACATGTTGCAAATGCTCGATAAATAGGGGCAATTTTTATTTAAAAAATAAGACTACAGAGAGCAGTGGCAATTAGGAAGCTGAAAAGATAATGTCTTTGAAAATGACACTGTGTACACAAGGCACTTTTTTCCCTACAACTGAATCTGATCTCCTTTGCACTGCAAGGACTCATATCATGGTAACTATACAGCTCATCAAACACACTTTCATTGACAGTAAAAATAAAATTACAATTAGATAAATAAGATACTTAAACAATACAAAGGAAATGGCAACTTTTTGCCTTGCAGGCTCTTTAAGAACTTCAAGAACCATCCTAAAGCACTATGCTTCTGTCACAACCACTTCTGATGAGAAACACTTGACCCTGGATGTTTCCCTCATATTAGAGGAGACTGAACAGAACCCATTTCATACAGATTGGAGAGTGATGCTACTGCTCTTTCTGAGGGCCTGCCCAAGCGGGAAATCCATTCCTAGACGTAGAAATTCCACTCTCAACTCTGAAAATTTCTTTGCTGGTCTGCCTAAAAGCATGTTGGTTTAGTGATAATCTACAAACTAAATTTGGTCCATCAATTCTATTCTTATTGTACAACCAAACATTGAAATAAGTTCATAAGTTGCATGAGTGTGTTATTAGTCTTATTACTTACATGGAATTGACTTTATCTTCGGGGCCTTGCACTTGGCCTGTCACAGTGCCTTTGCTGGTATTCTTCACCCAGCCAACCACCCCTATTTTCCTTGCCTCATCTTCGGTGTACTGGTTTCAGGAGAAAACAAGAGAGACGAAGTCCAACATCAAAGGTCTGAATTTACAACATACTTGATTCTAACATTCAAAAAGGTATGGTCACAAAAAAGCTGATTACTTTAAAATATAGTCTATGCCAAAGATTGTGTAGTTGACCCATAGTAATACCTATATTTACAAAAACTTTCGTTTAAATGGTATTTTTTGTGTGTGTGCTAAATTCCACATTCAGTAAAGACAAGCACGTTATGAGAAAATAAACTGATGGTGGGAATTATTTCAGAAAAGAATTTCCATGATGTGTTTTGGAATCCATAAAGCTCAGTTGCATTGCCCTCACAACTGGCTAATGCTAAATTACACTGTCAATCTGGGTTTCAAATGATGATCACTCCAAGATTCTTAATCACTGAGCAAAAATATCCAGTTATGATCAACATAAAGAATTGGATTAAAAGATTCCAGTGTTCTCTGTTGACTCTGGACTTGCCACGCAATTGTTATAATTGCCTATGAGTAAATTTATTTCTCCTATTATTCGTAATAGTTTTTTAAAATTCCTTTTCCTGATTCCAAATTCAATTATGCTACCAGCACATGCAAACCTAGAAACATTTTTATTTTGTATTACTTTAACTACATCACACTAAAATTCTTGTGGAGCCAGAATACCAGCATTTTTTAGAAACATGCTCTTCTCCTGTTTGGAGCCCAGGGTGACCAAGAGCTCTACACTCCACGTCCCCAACTAAATGAAGCAGTGCAAACCAAGATGATTATAGCTAGGATTGCTGGAAGGGCTGGGTTCTGAAAATGTCACACCTTCACAGATAGCAGCGAAAAAGGAGACAATCTGAACTCCAGGGGATGCGACTATCTCAACAGGCAGAGACTTGACTTGTGGGAACCTGTTAGAACCCTTAGAGGTTAGGAACAGAGACCTAGCTAGTGATTCCCAGCTCAAACAGTAGGTGAGAATACATGCCACGTTTAACTTTAAGAAAGGAGTACTATATTTTAAAAATTGATATTTTAAAAGTATTTTAAAATAAATATTTTAAAATAAATATCTAAAAGGCAGCAAGGGGTTTTAACTTTAAAAACCTAGGAACCACTTCCTTGTGCAACAATGGGCTTTTCTCATTTTGCAATTCAAGATATGTACCGTTGACTGGAGAGATTCTTCCATCCAGAACAAGTGGAAGACCCCATACTGTGTATTAAATATACCTAATCAAAATGTTTAATTGAATCACCCCAAGAGAGGTACTTTCGAAATTCATAGAAATATTAACGGAAAACCAGGAAGGTTGTAATGTTTTTAATAGACTACTTTTAAAAGACATCCTTAATAAAAATCTCAACCAGTAACTTGAAAGAAATACAAATATTTCTTCATTCACTGTCAAGGACAGGAAATTAGCAATAGATTAGCACTAAGTAGATAACTGCTCTGTCTCTGTGACTAAATAACAGTGGGGGTGGGAGGGAGATGGCAAAAAATAATAAACAGATTGGTGACTTACCATCCTGAAGCAAACACCTGTATAAGAGAAAGATGAAAAGAAATGTCAGGTTGTCTACCTTTAAAAAAAGTATATATTTCCTGACTTAGCTTTCATCTAGTTTATTAAATAGTAAGTAAATGAAATGAACAAAACCTTTAATATCTGAATGCATTCAGAAAGTGTTTTTTAAAAATTCTTTTCTTTTAAAACAAAAAGAGAAAAAGGAAGGTTATTTTTGAAGAAAAAGAATAATATTCTGAAACCAAAGTATAATGAAACGCCAAACTGCATATTCCTTCTATTTTAAAATGCTAAATAAAACAAAATAATTACTACAAGAACAGTTGAGTGTGCTGGCATAAAACTTACCCACCCTCAGCTTTTAGAATGTCTTCTTTAGGGGCTTCCCTGGTGGCACAGTGGTTAAAAGTCCACCTGCCAATGCAGGGGACACGGGTTCAAGCCCTGATCTGGAAAAATCCCACTTGCCACGGAGCAACTAAGCCCATACACCACAACTACTGAGCCTGCACTCTAGAGCCCATGAGCCACAACTACTGAAGCCCGCGTGCCACAACTACTGAAGCCCATGTGCCTACAGCCCGTGCTCTGCAACAAGAAAAGCCATGGCAATGAGAAGCCCGCACACTGCAACGAAGAGTAGCCCCTGCTCGCCGCAACTAGAGAAAGCCCATGTGCAGCAACGAAGACCAAACGCAGCCAAAAATAAATAAATTAAATAAATAAATAGAATGTCTTCTTTAAATACAAGTACTAAATTCAAGTTTAAATGTAATAAAACATTACTATTTTAATTCTACTTTCTGGAAAAGGCAAAACTACAGGGACAGAAAACTGATCTGTGATTGCCAAGGGCGGGAGTGGGAAGGAGTGGGGCGCTGAAAAGGAGCACGAGGGAAATTTTTGGGGTGATTGGACTGTTTTATGTCTCAGTTGTGCTGGTAGTGGTGGTGGTTACATGACTGTATGCATTTATCAAAACTCATTGAACTGTATACTAAAAAGGGTGAATATTACTGAATGTAAATTATACCTCAATTTTTAAAAATTAGAAAAAAAATAGGCAAATCACAGGGGATAGATCAAATCAATCTCAGAGAGGTCAAAAGATATTGCTTCTCCAAACAGCAATTGAGTCTGATTAAGAGGATACAGAAGACAAGATCCGTGGCTTGGGTAATTTTATGTAGTTTTGTAAGCAGATTTGTAATAACAAGGAGTATCATTTGTTTCCTGAGGGTAGTGTATTGTGGTACCAAATGAATACGAAGAAAAAAAGAGTAGTGGAGCAAAAAAGACAGGATAGTATCACAAGTGAAATTCTTATGGGGCTATAAAAAATATTTTAAAAGATACCTATAGGGCTTCCCTGGTGGCGCAGTGGTTGAGAGTCCGCCTGCCAATGCAGGGAACATGGGTTCGTGTCCCGGTCCGGGAAGATAGCACATGCCGCAGAGCGGCTGGGCCCGTGAGCCATGGCCACTGAGCCTGCGCGTCCGGAGCCTGTGCTCTGCAACAGGAGAGGCCACAACAGTGAGAGGCCCGCGCACCAGAAAAAAAAAAAAAGATACCTATAAATGTGAGGGAAGGATGAGTGGGGAGTATTGATCTGAAGAAGAACCAGAAAGGTAATCTGTTATATAGATGGAGGGAAAGACATGAGTCAGTAGATATAAAAGGAATGGGCAGAAAATTCAAGAGAAACTTCAGGTTAACCAGACCATGTAGAAGAGACAAAACAGGCAGAACTGTGGAGAAGTGTGCAGTCATTTTTTCCTGGAGTGAGGGGATCCCAGAAGACACTGACTAAGCAGAGTTGAAAGTTTGGGTCCAGGCCTATTGTGCATATTCCCCTCTGAGTTTCTCAACAGTGAACAGCCCCAAATGATGTTAGCATTAAGAAAAGAAAGCACATGCAACTGAAGTAAACAGAAATTGGAAACATATAGTCCAGCTCTTTCCTATTCAGACCGGTCCATGAACCAGAGGCACCAGCATCACCTGAGAGGTTTTTAGAAAATCAAATTGTCAAGCTCCTCCCCAGCACTAAAGAATCAGAAACTCTGCAGGTTGCATCTTGGAATCCAATTTTAACACGCTCTCCAGGTGATTTTTATGCCCGCTAAAGTTTAGAATCAATGGTTGGCTCCACCTTAAAGGAAGGTCTGGGAAAGGTTTGAAAAGGATTTATATTTCAGGTGAAGAATTGCATCGCAAAGGGGAAAACTCCAATCTTGTAGGGTACTGCAGGTCTGATGCATTTCTCATTCATGCTGTTCAAATTCGTGTTGGTAATAAATCATGTACTTGCATGTCAATATTGCCTCAGCTATTTTACAAGTCAACAGCGCTACTTGAAAGAAACCATGGACAATGAAAAGACAAAAAACCCTGTCCTGCACTCTAACTGGATTTGGTGCTGGAGCAGAGCAGGCAGCCTGTCACTTAGGTTGCTCCCTCCACCCTTACTACTTACTGCCAGAAACACCGGAGCTGCCAGAAAGGGAGGTTAACAACAAGCTGCCCACTCCACCATACTCCACCCCACTCCACCCCCGGTGAAGAGCAACATCCTTTCAACATTTATGAATTCCCAGCAGCCCTTCCACCATCTATTTACTGATGACAAAAAGGCCATTTGCTTAAGGTGACAGGATTTGAGGAATTTTTAAAAGAGTTATCCAATACATTGCAGGGTTAAGGAAATTACCTACTCCAGTCTGCTAATGAAATGTTCTTTTCACACAGACATAATCTAAGAATCAGGCAACTCATATATATATATATAGAGATATATATATATTTTTTTTTTTTTGCTGTAGGCGGGCCTCTCACTGCTGTGGCCTCTCCCGATGCGGAGCACAGGCTCCGGCCGCGCAGGCTCAGCGGCCATGGCTCACGGGCCCAGCCGCTCCACGGCATGTGCTATCTTCCCGGACCGGGGCACGAACCCGTGTGCCCTGCATCGGCAGGCGGACTCTCAACCACTGTGCCAACAGGGAAGCCTCACAATTCATATATTTAATAAGCACACTAGGGACTTCCCTGGTGGTGCAGTGGATAAGACTCTGCGCTCCCTATGCAGGGGTCCTGGGTTCAATCCCTGGTCAGTGAACTAGGTCCCACATGCATGCAGCAACTAAGAGTTCGCATGCCACAACTAAGGAGCCCACATGCTGCAACTAAGGCCTGGTGCAACCAAATATATAAATAAATATTTTTTAAAAAAATAAGCACACTTTTAGACATTCTGATTATTCACTTAACAAATATTCATTGTCTAATTTTGCAGAGAATGAGATGAGTAAATAAGACAGTCCTGCCATCTAGGAGCTTACAGTATAGTGAGGAAGATAGACAAGTAAAATGGCAATTAAAATGTAGAAGACAACAGGTACAAACTTCCAGTTATAAGATCAATAAGTACTAGGGATGTGATGTGCAACATGATAAATAAAATTAACTTATGCTTATGTTACATATGAAAGTTGTGAAGAGAGTAACTCATAAGAGTTCTCATCACAAGGAAAAATATTTATTCCTTTTTCTTTTATTTTGTATCTATATGAGATGATGGATAGTCACTAAACTTATTGTGATAATCATTTCATGATGTAAGTCAAATCATGCTGTACACCTTCAACTTATATAGTACTGTATGGCAATTATATCTCAATAAAACTGGGGAAAAAAGAAAAAAGAATAATAAATAGAACTTTAAAAATAAATAAAACATAGAACAATTATGAGTTGAAAGATGTATAAACCAGGATGCAAGTGGGAGTTCACAGGACAAACAAATGACCCACCCAGTCTTGGGTAATTTTAGGGCAGGCTTATTGAAAACGGGACATTGATACTTCAGTGATGAGCAAAAATTAGTATGATGAGAATGGAATAACATTAAAGATGGAAGAGCATGTGCAAAGTCCCCAAATCAGGATCATGACCTATTTGGATACCACGCATAGTTAAATATTCAAAACCATGTCATTGCACTCATTTTACCAATTATTTCTAGCCCCAAACTTCATTTTCAAGACTTGCTAAAAAATAGTTTAATTCTATTTCAACTGTTTCTAGAAAAATGGGTAAAAATGTTTTTACACCCTAGTCCAAGTTATCATAATCTCTCAACTAATCCACAGCAATGGCCCCCTTCACTAGTCTCCCTATGTCTAGTTCTGCCCTCCTACAGTCTAGTCTCCATAAAGCAGCCAAGGTGGTTTTCTTTCCTTAAGTAAAATCAAATCACTTCCTTTCCCAGCTTAAAACCCTCTGGTGGCTCCCTATCACACTCAAAATAAAATACGTTCTGGTTACCACAGCCTCCAGGCCCCTTTCTAATGCTCTGTCTCATCTCTTAGGACTCCTGTCTGCTCATTCCATTCCAGCCAAATTTTTCTCCTTTGTGTCCCTCAACATGCCAAGCATATTCCTGCCTCATGGCCTTTGCATTTACTATTCCCTCTGTCTGAACTGCTCTTCCCCCTGATCTTCTCATTGCTGGCTCCTTCTCATCATTCATGTCTCTGCACCAATGTCATCTCCATAGAGAAATAGTCCCTGACCAATTTATTTAAAACAGCACTGCATCCTTATATGTTTCCTGGATATGCATAACCGATTACCATATGATATTACTAGGTATTTATTTGTGGGGTTTTTTTTTTCTGTCTTGTTCAACACTGTGTCCCCAGCACCTAGACCAGAGCTTGGCACATAGTTGTTGAATAAATGAGTGAAAGAAAAACCAGCTGATAAATATTTAAGTGAACTGTTTTACTGTCCTGTAGTAATTCATTATTAACATTGTAAATATACATGCAACCATACTGATTAGAGTTTAAGTTTAATTTCAAAGTGATGATGATAAATTTACTGCACTCAAAGCTGGAAAGAATCATAAGACTTCTGTGTTGATTCTAGCAGAACTTTACTGCTTTATCTAAATGATAATATATAGTTTGATGTGTGTGTGTGTGTGTGTGTGTGTGTTTATATATAATATACTATATACTAAAAAGGGTAGCAAGAAGTCACTACATAATGCCTAAGTTGACAAATCAGGAAATATTAATATGAGCGTGTTGTTTATAAATAATGGCTTAACAACCATAAGAACTGAAAAAAGAAATGGTTAAACTGGTTGTCTTACAGAACTTAGAGGACTTGGGATAGAAGACTAGAGCAGGACATGGCGGCTGTATTTGTAACTATGAATGGTAAGGGCGCACACACATTTATTAAACAGATCTTAAAACAGTACAACTAAAGGATTGCCCTTTAAGTTTAAGAGACTTAATTTTAGGCTAAGTTCATACTGCTTGACAAATTGGGTAGATAATACAAGTGTTGCCCATTGCTTTAAGCAGTGATAAATGGAAAAAAAAATAAGACTGAGATAAATCGTATGTGAAAGATTCAATATGTACTTAACAGAAATTTAGGTTGTCTTGGCTATAAACCAAATATCTTGAGACTGAGACCAGGGAGATCAAAGTCTTTCTGTAGTATGTCCTTTTGCATCACTACTTGGGAAAGACTACCAAATGTAATTACTATGCTGTTAAATGTATTTAACATATGAATATCTGTGACAGACACTGTTAGTTGCCTACACAAAATCCATTTTCCCCTTCTGCTTTTCTAACAGAATTCTGATTTTACTTGAGGCAGCAACATGCTCTTCTATATTTATCGATCTTCCTTATAAGGGGTGGTCCATGTCAAGTGGTTCAGCCAAATCACTGGTTGAAGCTTTCAAGAAAGCTCTTTGACAGGGGCTGTCTCAGCCAGGGGTTTCCTCCTTGTTCCCTCTCTCTTCCTGACTGTAGGGTGAATGTAATGATTGGAGCGATAGCAGCCATCTTGAAACCATGAAGGAAAGTCCAAGGAAATCACAGAGACCTTGGCAGCAACATCCCTGAGGGATGGGGGAAGTAGGGGATGGGGAATGACTGATAAAGGGAACTGTGGGGCAGGGATTCTTTTTGGGGTGATGGAAATATTCTAAATTAGTGATGATAGCTGCAAAACATTGTGAATACAGTAAAAAACACTATATTTAGTATGTTTGAATACGTTACAAGAGTGAATTTAATACTATGTGAATTAGATCTATTTTTTTTTATGTCACACACACAAAAAAGGAAACAGGACTGTGACGTCATCCTTCCTCTCTCTGTCTGTAGAACAAGGACAGTCATTCCCCAATTTGCTCTCCATACAACATCCCTGACTTCTCCTATCATTCCACACCAAAAAACTCTGCTCTGCAGATCATCTTGAAGTACTACAACCAGAACTAAATAGTTGAGCTCCCTCTAGATGTCACTGTTTATTTCTGGGAGAGAAAGTTTCTTTGCCCATGTGATAGTTCCTTTAACGGGGAGAAATATCCACTAGTGTGTCACTCCTGGCCACTCTCTACCTGTTCCTAACTCCTTGGGGACATGCAGTGACTTATCTAATGGTTAAGTTTGGGAGGAGAAACATACACAGTCCAGGTGCTTCCTCTTCTTCCTTCTGGGAACTAGTTATTCAAAGGAATCGTCCCTTCTGTTCTGTTGAGGGAGCCCTGCTGGTGCCTGGGTTGGTGTGTTTAATTCTGCAGTACAGATTATTACGAAGCCTACTTACCTGAAGATTGAGACACATCCCCCAAACTCTGCTTTACTCATTGTCTTACTTGTCAATAACTCACATAATGAAGACGGGTGTTGTTTACTGGGTCCCTCAACCACAACCCATATTTTAAAGCCTTAGAAGGAATGTGTATCAAGAGTTGTCAGGACCTCCAGCCCATTAACTTTGTGACGCAGTGAACCATGCAGGAATTAACTGTTCAAAGCTCTGGAATTTTCTCAGTCTTTCTGAGAGTCCCCATCCCTAGTCTGAAGCATTCTGTGCAACAGAGGGAGGTCCATATAGCAAACAAAGTGAATGTGAACACAGATTTTCTGCAGTTGAGTAGCACTGACTGGAACTGAGCACTCTCAGGACAGGGCCTGTACTGGAGAAGTTGCTTCCATGGGCTTCCGTGGCCTCTCTACACTGCTTTCACCCTGCTTGCTAAAGAGAAGGGAAGCTGATATGACACATGCAGTTTTTTTTACAGACACACTGCTCTGGAAACTGGGACAGACATCAGCCGCTTCAGTTATGAGAGACTCAAACAAAATATGCCACTCAATCAAGGCTCAGTCAGCTGCAACTGGACCTTGCTTTGTGAAAAGATGTGTCAGGGAGAAACTCTGAGGTGAATATTTGCAAAGCAAATCATACTTTAAATCTACAAAGAAGTATTGATGTTTAAAGAAACCATATGATGAATTCTAAACATCAGGATCCTTTCATGTAAAATCAAATTTTCATATTAACCTGTAATCCTTCATCCTGGGATCAAACTGCATGTGTCAATTTTGAATGCAGGAAGTCATCAAGTCACTACCTTACAAAGCAGCCCTTAATGACTTTAAACATCGTTAATTGTTAGAAAGTCCTTCCTTCTATGGAATAAAATTCTGCCTCACTTTAACCTTCCAACATCCATCCAGGATCTGTCCCCTGGAGCCACACACCATGGCATCTTTCAAATAGTCGAAACAGCAAATATACGACTGTTTCTTCTCTAAGCCAACTATCCCAAACACTTGAATTTAATTTGAGATACTTTGGAAGTTCCCACCAGAAGCACAGCCTGTAGGGGATATAAAAACAAGCTAGCTTAACCTTTAAAATATTGGGTGGGCCAAAAGGTTAGTTCAGTTTTTTGCATAAGATGGCTCTAGTAGCACTTAGCTGTCTTTAACTTCATTCAAAACAATTTTGTTAGATTGTATGTGACATTTGTCATATCAGTGAGCATTTAAAAAAAGACATCAAAATTGGTGAATTTTTGTGTACCCATTTTAATATTGGAGATGAAAGAAAAAAAGCAACATTTTTAGCATATTATGCTTTATTATTTCAAGAAAGGTAAAAACGCAACTGAAATGCCGAAAAAGATTTGTGTGGTGTGTGGAGAAGGTGCTGTGACAGATCGAACGTGTCAAAAGTGGTTTGCGAAGTTTCGTGCTGGAGATTTCTCGCAGGACGATGCTCCACAGTCCTGTAGACCAGTTGAAGTTGATAGCGATCAAATTGAAACAATAATTGAGAACAATCAATGTTATACCACGCGGGAGATAGCCGACACACTCAAAATATCCAAATCAAGCACTGAAAATCATTTGCCCCAGCTTGGTTATGTGATTCGCTTTGATGTTTGGGTTCCACATAAGTTAAGCGAAAAAAACCTTCTTGACATGGCAGGCAAACCTGGCAAACCTCAAAACCTTCTTGAGAATCACATGCGATTCTCTACTTAAATGTAATGAAAACATTCCATTTTTAAAACAAATTGTGACAGGCGATGAAAAGTGGATACTGTACAACAATGTGGAATGGAAGAGATCGTGGGGCAAGCGAAATGAACCACCACCAACCACACCAAAGGCCGGTCTTCATCCAAAGAAGGTGATGTTGTGTATATGGTGGGATTGGAAGGGAGTCCTCTAACATGAGCTCCTTCTGGAAAATGAAACGATTAATTCCAACAAGTACTGCTCCCAATTAGACCAACTGAAAGTGGCACCTGACGAAAAGTGTCCAGAATTATAACAGAAAACGCATAATCTTCCATCAGGATAATGCAAGACCGCATGTTTCTTTGACGACCAAGCAAAAACTTTACAGCTTGGCTGGGAAGTTCTGATTCATCCACCGTATTCACCAGACATTGCACTTTCAGATTTCCCTTTATTTCAGTCTTTATAAAATTCTCTTAATGGAAAAAATTTCAATTCCCTGGAAGACTGTAAAAGGTACCTGGAATAGTTCTTTGCTCAAAAAGATAAAAAGTTTTAGGAAGATGGAATCATGAAGTTGCCTGAAAAATGGCAGAAGGTAGTGGAACAAAAGGGTGAATACTTTGTTCAATAAAGTTCTTGGTGAAAAATTTTAAAAATGTGTCTTTTATTTTTACTTAAAAAACCGAAGGCATTTTTGGCCCACCCAATACTGTCCTTATTGTCTAGTGAGAGACACAGATAGGTGTACACAAATAACTATATTTGAAAGGAGAGGGACTTCCCTGGTGGTCCAGTGGGCAAGACTCCATGCTTCCAATGCAGGGGGCCCAGGTTCGATCTCTGGCCAGGGAACTAGATCCCACATGCCACAACTAAAGATCCCACATGCCACAACTAAAGATCCCACGTGCCACAACTGAGACCCGGTATAACCAAATAAATAAATAAATATTTTTTTTAAAAAGGGAGGATGGATTTGGAGAAGTAAAAACAAGAAGTAGAACAGAACTACAAATGAAATGCTATAGGAAGAAAGATGAGAAAGGGAATTAGAGTTAATCGTATTTCTTGACTTTAATGTACTAAAATTTTCAACCTCTAATACATAACTTTCCACTTACCTGTCTATGTAAGGAAAAATGTATACACCTAAATTATGTGGTGTCTGACAAAGCTATTTAGTAATTATCCTAATTTTCATTTTAAGCAATCTTAAAGAAAATCGCTATTTATTTCTGTAGTCTAATAAGTTACTCCCATTCTAAATCTGAGTCAATCCCATCAAAAACAAACTGTTAAATTTCTAACGCACAGGTAAACCAACAGATTGCCACAGTCCATTTCTACAAGTGTCGTCAGTATTTACCTGAGAGTTGGTAGAGCATCTATACACAGCTTAATCAATTTCTCTTTCAAAATTTCAGATTATTCTTGATGTAATTGTAATTAAACATTTATAGGAACATTATAAGCCATGCCATAGTTACAAATGCTCTAAAAACCCAGGAGGTCAGTCCCCTACTCCCCTATCCCTCATCCCAAAGCCCGTAATGTAACAGAAGTTGGTGGGAAAAAAAAAACATGGAGCTTCTTGAGAATATGGAGATAAAGTAGAGGATGGAAAGGGAGGGGAAAAAAAGAGTAACTTAACAGTGGACAAACACTATCTCAGCCAGGTGATCAAGGTTAACCTCAACAGTGATAAGTCATGTACCCTTGATATGCTGGTGGGAATGGCACTGTACCTCTGTGGTCTTCTTCCTGATAACCCACAACCTCAGTCTTACAACAAAAATACCAGACCAATACCAGTATGGGAGCATTCTACAAGGTACCTAGCATCAAAGTACTCCTCCAAACTGCCAAGGTCATGGAAAACAAGGCAAGTTTGAGAAACTATCACAGTGTAAAGGAGCCTAAGGGGACAAGATGACTCAATGTAATATGATAGCCTAGACGAATCCTGAACAGAAGTGGACTTTAGGTAAAAACTAAGGAAATCTGAATAAAGTATGGACTTTAGTTAAAAATAATGTATCAATATTGGCTCACCAGTTGTGACAAATGTACCATACTAATGTAAGATGTTTACAGTAGGGGAAACCGGATGTGGAGTATACAGGAACTCTCTATAGTATCTTTCTAACTTTTCTATAATTCTAAAACTGTACTAAAACAAACAAAAAAATTATTAAAAAAAATAGAGGGAAGGAAGCAGCAATGGAGAGCAGCAGCAGCCTGATGGAAGAAATGTTCACATATTGAGGGATGGGAAAGTCATTCTGGCTTATCCAGGAATTAACTTGACTTTTATGCTAACTAAAACAGCCTGTTTGTGGCTTATCAAACACTGTACATCTGCTTTAACTGTTAAAGAAAAGGGTACCTTAATCAGAAGTAAAGAATGTCCATGTTAAAAATAAAGATTAAATGCCTCCCTTTCTGGGATGCCAATGCTGGTACTTCTTTGATGATAGGACTCTCTTCCCAGGTGCCAAGGACATACTGGCTCCCTGTGTACATGCTGATCTGTTTTTTTGAAACCTTGAAGGAATGAATCGCTGATTTGTTAGATGTTCTTTGTTCTGAGAAGATATAAAACTGTGCTGGAAACCATGCTTCTCCAGAGCAGTTCCTCAGAATTACCTGAGAGACTGTCCCCCAGCTACAGTCCTCAGTTTGGCTGAAATAAAACTCTTTTCTATTCCAATTATAGATTGTTTATTGATTATTTCTGTCAACAAGCCTATAGCTCTATGAGTGGACTTTGCAGAAGGGTCTGAGAAATAAATCCACTATTTGTAATATTATTTCTATAAATGTATTTTCCTGAATTCCAAACAACCAATTTATAAACTAGTTCTTGAAATGCAATCTGTTTGCAAATTAGGGTGTGTGTATTGGAGAACAAGGCAGAGTATATCTGACCCCTAGAACATTTTGACTACCATTTTGGCACCAAGGATGATTTAAATTCAAACATTCTAAATACAAATATAACAGCATACCCCGTTTTTTGGTTAGGAAATATTTTCTGTCATAAGCTCCGTCAAGCTAATTCAATTCACTGATCAATTTTCCATCAGAACAAGACAGTTAAATCATTTTCCAAATTAATTTTTATATCATTGAAGCAACTTTCATTAAGAATATTTTTCATTTAAATATTTTAATGACAATTTTATTTATCAATCTATATCTTGTCCATATTCAATGTTCCTAATTATAGCTTCCTCCATTGTAAATTTACCTTCATAGCCGTTATTTCTAACAAGTGAGTATTCACTAAGATTTTATTATTCCACACTTTTTAAAGATCCCTTTAATCATTCTCCATTTTACATTATTAAAATAAAATTAAAATTTTTTATCATTTATTGTTAATTATTTCTACACTATCATTATGACTCAGACAAAAAGCTAGTGGTTTGTATTTATTTCTTAGGTAATCCACTAAAAAATTGTGAGCAGTTCTGTGAGACACAGAGAGACGCAGACTGATATACAGCAACGGTGATAGTGCCAGCAAGCAACAGAGGGAGAGTCAGAGGCTGCAGTTTTGAATGTGCTGACTGCCTACTGACAAGGTCAAACTTCCTTGGAGCCAAAAAGACCATAAAAACATCCTCAGAATCATCTGGAATGGTGTATAGATGGCCAGGTCCAAATGCCCTGCATCAGTGTATGTATGTGTTCGGTTCATAGGTTCGGAGGAAGGCAAAATAAAGGTGGAAAAGGTATTGAGAGGAGGATCAGTAGGATATACTGATTAAGAGCATGGGCCCTGGTATAAAACTGTCAAGGTTCAAATCCCAGCGCCACCACTTAACTCACTCTGTAACGGGAAAGTTACTTCACTATGCCTTAAATTCTCCATTTGTTAAATGAGGAAAATGGTTGAGGTCATAGGGTTGACGATTAAATGAGTACAGAGTTTGGCACATCCTAGATTCTCAGCAAATGCTGATGTATATGTGTGCAAATATGTGATTGTGAATTTGTCCCACATACTAGGCCTTGATAAATCAATAGTATGCATGTACTCTCTTCCATTTAACATACTGTAAACAACAGTTATTCCCCTAAAGCTGATTTTTAAACCCCACTGTTTATATAGCGTACATTTCTCTTTCCTATTATGTATACTGTTGCCCCAAATTGATCTTCATACACCATGTGACCACCATATGGACAAAGTGCAATTACATAGCTAAAATTAATAGAAATACATTATGTGTTATCAGAAAACCTCATCTAATGGGAAAGTGCAGGTTTTAGAGTTAGAGAGATGCAGGATCAAATCCCATTTGTCGACTAACGGCTTGTCCAAGTTACTGACACTCTACCTATTTTATCATTGTTAAAACAGTACTAAGATATATATCTTACAAAATTGTGATGAAGATTAAGTAAATAATAGTAGGATGCTCAGCACATGGTACACCCTCAGTAAACGTCACACATGTGCACACACACGCTCCTTAACTACTCCCGTCTCTGTCCAGTAGACCAAATAGTTTGTCAAATGATCTTTGCCACCATTTTCATTTTTATATACATGTTTCAATGACTTTTGGGGGTAGTTTTCAATCTAGAATACCATACCCCTGGGTGTACCGAAGACATTCTAAAGGGTACAAAGCATGAATAATTTTAAGTAATCAATTTCTGTATTAGAACTTCCATATTTTTTTTTCCCCTAAAACTGACTAGTCTGAGGAGACACCTGTAATACGCCATGATTCTCCTTTCCTACCTCCCTTCCCACAGTTACCCTTTGAAAGAAAGAGCTATTTCTTTACAAAAGGCATACACTCACCCATCCTTTTTCTTATCCTGGTACACTGCCCCAAAGTGTAAAAACCTCTAGAATACCAAAATACAAAGATAACTCAACCCTTTAATCAATGTTCCATGAAACCTCCAGCTTTCCCTGTAAGAAATAAATTTCCAAAACAAATTTACCTTTTAAATTTTAATAATGTTTATCACACTTTTAAATGTATTTATATTATTTTCATCAAGTGTATTCTAATAATAGTCACAATAGTAACTCAAGCCAAAAGAAAAAAAAATAAATAGAGCTTTATGGTCAAAGGAAATTAAGAAAATATATGTATGTGTGTATATATATACACATACATATGCACATACATATTGCAGAGAAGTCTGGTAGGTGACCAATTAGAAACTGCTCAAGCATAACAATAGGATAAAATTCTGTGGGAAAAATGGAATGGAAATCAAATTCAAAGAGGAAAAGGTATGATGCAAAATTTCCCACTGTTAAAAAGCTTTGCTTTGAATGAATGATGGCAAATAGTAAATCACTACCATATTTATATTCCACTGGATAAATTTCAGTGATGTAACATTTTAAGTTAGAAATAACGATAGTTACAATAAGCCAGACATGACATCCTCTACAACGATTTAAACTTATAATGAGACAAAAATTAGATAATAACTTAATAATTCTTTCAGGAGCTATACAGGAAAAAAAAAAGTATAATCTCCTACAAAGAGAACCGTCAAACACCATCTTAGGTGTCCATCCTAAACTCAAGTCAAGCGCAGTAGTTCAGTGGTGAGTAACGGGGACCACTAGTTCAAAGACCCTCTCTTCTTTCCTTCCCCCACTTCATTTTGTCCTCTCAGTCTGCACTCCCCGGACCCCCTTAAGTGGCCCACTCCCCGCGCCCGGCTGTTCCTCCTTCTCCCAGTCTTTCCCCGGCTCCGCTCTCCTCCCTCGCCCCCATCCCGCCCACCCCAGCTCTTCTGCGCATGCGCCCTTCGCCTCCTGCCCACCCATGGCTGCTGTGTCATGGCCGAGCGGAAGTCCTAGCCGCTACAGGGCAGGGCGTCCTTAAGGTGGGGTGTGCTTGTCGAAGCTTTCTACTCTTCCTCCCCAACACCTCTTTGATCTCCCACTGTAAGGGGGTCCCCTACCCTGCACTCTCCCGAACACTTCGTAGTCCACGGATTTGAGTGGCCTGGCGGTAGACATGGCGGCGGCGAGGCCTCGGCAGAGGAGCTGGAGCTGGATTCGGGGCGCGGTGACTGCAGCGGCCGCGAGAGGGAGGGCGCACATGGGACCGCTCGGCGCACCTCGCGCCTGTCACCGGCCCGGGACGCGAGCGCGCCGGGGTCACGCGTCGGAAGGCGGCAAATGAGACGGCGGCGACTGGTAGTGAGGGCAGCCCGGGACGCCTGGAAGAAAGAGCCCGCTAGGTCCCTGGCGCCCGAGGTCTCCTTTCCCTGCCCCTCCCCCGTGGTGGAACCAGACTCGCTTCCCGGGAGGGATGCCAGCTACGAGTCCCTGCGATTTAACGAACCGCTGCGCTTCTTTGCCAGTGTTTGTATTTAAATAAAAGCGGAGGCTTGGCCCAGATGTCAATAGTTTGGTACCCCCAAAATGATTCTTTTGAAATGAAAGACCTGCTAGCTCGGTGACTGAGAGTATTTGGTTAGTGAGTAAATTTTTATTAAACGTTTAGGTAACTGCCAAATCTGTCAGGCGATTTTGAGCCGTTCTTAAGGTGACATCTGCATCCTCTTTTCTATTGAGTCAGAAAAGCTTTAGGCCTGAATCCATATTCTAAATGGATTGTGATATATTCTGGGACAAGAAACTTTAATGGAAACAAAAAATCTTGTCTGCTGTGAACTCGTATAGCTTTTTTATGATCTTGATCATTGTTCAGCAATGCCCCCAATTGCCTAGAAGGTTAAAGCAGTTTATACTTTAGAAAATACTACTTCCTGGTGAGCTGTTATGAAGTGTTAAAGCAACCCACAACTCCAGAGAATCTGTATACAGCTATTGATAACCTGCTGCCTTCTAGAAATCAACATCCTTTTACTTGTGAGAATTTGCCTTTCTCAACATATTTGTTGGCTTCGAGATCTTTACATATTTCTCTGCATCTGGCCATATAATTAAAATAATCCTCTGCAATCTGATTCAATATTATGTGCCAATTCTATTAGCACCAAACATCATCTAAAACTTGCTTGGAATGTGGTTAAATCATTTACAGTAAAATATATTCTGGAAGCGCTAATCCGGTAATTTTATGTAATGAAGATCCTGGTTTATTGCAGAATCCTCACAACTTACATCTTCCTCTCATCTCCCTTCCAGTTCACTGCATGCAGACCCTAGAATCAACATAGATCTTATGTCATTCTTTTCAATGACTTCAAAGTCTCTACACTGCATTCCAAATAAAACTGAGGGTCTTCAGCCTCCACTAACCTCTTATTACCTGCTTCTACCCATCCTATAGGTTATAAGTAACCTATTGTCAAGACACTTTGAGTTATTCAGCTCTCTGAACACACCCTGACTTTAAAAAAATCTTTGCTCTTGGATCTACTTTATCTGGAATACCTATTCCAGTTCCCAGATCTTCCCATATCCTGTTCAGTTGCCTGTGCAAGTGCTTACCAGATTTCATCCTAATTATTTACTGTCTTCCCCACTAGTAGTGTGCCTTCCAAGAAGTAAGATCTCAAACTGGGTCCTGTCCCTGCCTATCAAAGATCTTGTCACTGACTGGGAAGGTTGACATTTTCCTTTTTTTAATCAATCTTTGATTTTTCTCCACATTTACCCAAGAGTACTCCTGCCAGTTATTATGTAGCTTTATTGTAATTTTAGAAGCGCAATGGCAACAGTTGACATTTGCTTAGCTAAAAAATTGACTGTGTCTGCCAACAGCTGAAATTAGCAAACAAATTTTTATGTACCATTTCAGCATGAATTGCCAATATATGTGATTCTAAGACTAACAATTTTAAGCAGTTGTTGCTAATGCTTCAGCTAATTTTAAACAACAAAAACATTTGTGCATAATTAGAGAAATTTTTAAAAATAGAAGAAAAAAATCCATAACCCTAACACAACTTTTATCTTTTTTGTGTATTCTCTTATATATATGTTTTAAGTAGTTAATATCGTTGTATAAATTCAACTTTTATTCTTTCTTTTTCCATGTTATAGTTTTTTGTAATGAATATTTTAGTAATTTCATGATACTCTATTAAGTAAGTATAACCATAAGTTTACCTACTAATAAGTCCCTGTTGTTACATACTCAGGTCGCCTCTAATTTTTCACTACCATAAAAAATATTGTGAAGGAAATATTCCTTCATATAGCTTCTTTCCCATATTTAAAAATCATTTAGGGTAGAATTTAGAATACCAAATCAAAGGGTACAAGTGTGTATTGTTTCTGATACACATTACCAAATCATTTTTCCAAGGGCTGTACCAATTTAAACATGTAATTACCAACACTGTATAAGTATATGATTATTTGGCTTTTGATGCAAACAGATGTAAGCAAGCCCTTCACATACATGATTAAATTAGGTGAAAAGTTTTAATTTTGAAACCTGAGCAATAACTTTGGCTTTGTGTTACTGCTGGTTGAAATTAAAAACCTGTTTCCTCTGAGAGACTAGCCCCCAGGTAGAAGGCTGCATGGGTGGGATTTCTTTTAAAATGACCACAAGACCAGATCCCTCCTTCCCATCGCATCTAATTGTGAGGACTCATATTTCTGCCCTACCACTGATAGAAGTCACAGTTTGCTCTGAATTCAGCCACGTCTTTCTGCTCCACTTGGTAGACTTTATTCAGGTATCTCCAGCCACAGCCTGTCCTTTTTACTTGCCGCGGGTCTGGGTCAAATACCAGTCCCTTCTAGCTTCAAGGAGTAAAAGCCAAGCTCCCAAAGTGGTTCTTTTAAAGACCCTCTCACTAGGCATGCAGTGAAGGGAAAACACCCTGTTTCTCTCTCCCATGGTGGGAGAGGGGCAAAGAGGGAAAAGCCACAGCTCCCCTCAACTTTCCCCAAAGAAATCCTCTTGAGCCTGAGGAGGGTGTTGGGCTCAGGATTTTAAAACCAGTTTTAAACACCCGTTTTGGACAACATAGCTAGTTTAGCGTCCCAGATTGTAATGTGGGTATAACTATGGATTTGTTTTGAGTCTCAGGTCTCAGCTAAAACTGAGACAGAAGTCCCATTTTTCAAATCAACAGAATTCAATATAAACCTCATTTGGATCCTGATTTGAATTTATAAGTTCAAGACATTTGTGAGACCACTGGGGAAATGTGACCACAGGTTGACTATTAAATATTACAGAATTATCTTTAAATTTGTTGTGTGATTATTCATTGGGGGTGTATTTTTTAAAATGGCCTTACCTGTTAGAGGTATGTACTGAAATATATGTGTGCTATGCTATGAAGTTATATGCTATGATTATATTTGGGACTTGCTTTAAAACCCTCGGGGTCGGGAGTACGACAGTGTAGATAGAACAAGCTTAGTAAATTGGAGATAGTTATTGAAGCTGCATCAGGGGTACATGGGGATTCATTATACTATTCTCTAATTTTGTGTATGTTTGAAATTTTTATGTAAAGTTTTAAAATAAAATTTAAAATGAAAGGGTCCATTTCATTCTGCAAAATATGTGACCAATAATACTCAAAACTATTAAGGTCAAGAAAAACAAGGATGTCCTGAGAAACAACCAAGAGGAGCCAAAGGAGACATGATGACCAAATGTAATGTGTATTCTGGATGGGATTCTGGAACAGAAAAAGGACTAGGTAAAAACTGATGAAATCTGAATAAAGTATGAACTTTAGTTAATAGTAAGGTTTCAGTGTTCGTTCATTAACTGTGACAAATGATGTACCATACTAATGTAAGACATTAATAATAGGGGAAACTGAGTGTAGGATATACAGGAACTCTCTGTACTAGCTTCATAATAGTTGCGGCATGTTTTAGTTGCAGCATGTAAGATCTTTTGTTGCAGCATGCAGGCTCTTAGTTGCGGCATGCATGTGGGATCTAGTTCCCCCACCAGGGATTGAACCTGGGCCCCCTGCATTGGGCATGTGGAGTCTTACCCACTGGACCACCAGGGAAGTCCCTCATAATTCTTTCATAAATTTAAAACTGTCCTAAAATAAAAAGTTTACTTTTCAAAAGTCCATTTTAATATCCTGTTATATATTCACATAATAACATTTCAAAATAATTTCTCACTGTAGTGCATGAACAGCATTATTAATTTTAAAATATTTTTGAACTATTTCAGTATATGGGACATGATTTAAATTTTTAGTGAACTTGTAAGTCATGCTCACATTAAGAGAGGATTAAACAGTTGATTTCCAAAGCATTAAAGCAAATCTTAACTGGATAAAGAAGCCCAAATAAATAATTAAATATAATCATACCTCAATTAATGAAAAGAATGTGTTATGGAAACATAGTTCATTTCCAAAAGAAGAAAATATATAAAATGAATAACAATATATCCAGAAGCGAGGAAACTATGGGAAAATATTATGCTTAGCACTGTGTGCTTTAGAAAACATGAAATATGCATCTAGAGGTCTTGATGAGGGAAGGATAAAGTTAAGATTAGCTAAAGAGGGGACAAAATGACAGATACTGCTGCTTGGACACATCACAAAGGCAACAAATAGCAAAGCCAAGTTTTAAACAGAATGTGCCCAGGCTCTGTGCTATAGCTCCAACATAGAGAAGAGGCGAAAGGAACAGACGCTAACTCAAAAAATTAGGCAACGTATGCCCTTCCCCTCCTAACCCCTCCCAAGCACAGACTTACAGAGTTGAGCCAGTCTCAGGTCTGCTTTTCCTATGGAAGCAAGGAGCCTGTCAGGGGAAGACATCCCTTCCGATTCCTCCTTAGTGTACATACCTACACACATGCACACGCACATGCACACGCACACACTTATTCCCTAAAAGGTATGAATTACATTTACCCTTAGATCTGGGCTTGTGTGACATCAAGGCTTCTCCAGTATTTAAAACAACTCATCTACTTCATGATGCCTTTGCTAGATCACAGGATGGGTATACAACATCCATTCCAATCTCCTTCTAGCTTGCTTTCCTATTCTGTAGAGCTGGAAAGGTTAAAGCTACATCCTTGCAATTAGGATTCCTTCTGTTATAGAGGATCCACCATCAGAAACACCATGCTAAATGTGGAGGGAGGACGTGACTGAGGCCGGAGCCCTCTGCTGCTGGTTCCATGACAGGCACAATGGAGGAGCTTAGTTTTTCTGTGGCATTAACTGAGGTCACTATGACTGCGGCCTCTTGGCACTGAGAGGCAGGGTGCAGGACGTGCATTTTACTAATTAGTGTCATGTACCGGGTTCTGGAGTAGCAGCATCCAGGATGTGGCAGTTTCCAGAACATGGCAGCTTCCTGATGATGGCAGGAAAGACATAGTTTTAAAGCCAGCAGCTTCCCAATTCATACATGGTTTCCTGATTGCAGAAGAATCATTAGCTCCCTTGGTAGCCCAGTTCTGCTTGAAATTGATCCTGAAACCTCAGCCTCAAAGTGGTTCTCAACACTGGCTACATATTAAAATCACCAGGGGACCTCATTAATTCTACACATACACATGCCCTGAGGTTTTGATTCAATATGTCTACAGTGGATTCCAGAATCTATATTTTTTTTATTTATTTAGCGGTACGCGGGCCTCTCACTGTTGTGGCCTCTCCCGTTGCGGAGCACAGGCTCTGGACGCGCAGGCTCAGTGTCCATGGCTCACGGGTCCAGCCGCTCCGCGGCATGTGGGATCCTCCCAGACCGGGGCACGAACCCACGTCCCCTGCATCGGCAGCTGGACTCTCAACCACTGCGCCACCAGGTAAGCCCCAGAATCTATATTCTTAAAAACAACCCAGATGCTTGGGACACAAAGCTAAGGTTGACAACCACTGATCCAGAGATTCTTTCTTTCACTAGTCCTCCCAACAACTCCATAAGCTATTTAATACCCAGTGTTAAATCTATTTCTGTTTTAACTGTCCAGAAGGGTTTTTTTTGTTGGTGGTGGTGGTGGGTTTTTTTTGTAACTGAACCTTGACCAAATGCAATGTCTGGGAGCAAAATCTTCACAATAGGGGTAGGTCAAAGTTTAAGCAGAATGAAAGTTCAAATATGCCATCCTCCTCTTGTCAATAAAGGAGCATTAAAATTTTCAGTGCTGGGAATTCCCTGGCAGTTCAGTGGCTAGGACTCCGCACTTTGACTGCTGTAGGCCCAGGTTCAATCCCTGGTCGCGGAACTAAGATCCCTCAAGCTGCAATGTGCAGCCAAAAAAAAATTTTTTTTTTTCAGTGGTTACAAACAGAAGAAATAAAGACTGTAAGAAAAAGCAAGACAAGGGACTTCCCTTGTGGCGCAGTGGTTAAGAATCTGCCTGCCAATGCAGGGGACAGGGGTTCGAGCCCTGGTCCAGGAAGATCCCACATGCCACAGAGCGACTAAGCCCGTGTGCCACAACTACTGAGCTTGCACTCTAGAGCCGTGAACCACAACTACTGAAGCCCGTGAGCCACAACTGCTGAGCCTGCGAGCCACAATTACTGAAGTCCGTGCACCTAGAGCCTGTGCTCCGCAACAAGAGAAGCCACGGCAATGAGAAGACCGCGCACTGCAACAAAGAGTAGACCACACTCGCCGCAACTAGAGAAAGCCGGCGCGCAGCAATGAAGACCCAACGCAGCCAAAAATAAATAAATAAGTTAATTAATTAATTTAAAAAAAAAAACCTTCCAATGCCCTGATTGGTTAAATGAACTATAATTTCTGGTCTGTTGCTGCCACCTACCAACTATCCAAGGCAATGCAGGTCATGTGGATGTGACTGCTATTCCAATCTTCCAGGAGTGTTGTTAGTGCCACCTAAGTTCTCTTTCATTTCAGTGTCACATTTCTAGAATCCTTTGAGGTGTGTGCTAAACCCTTAAATAATAAGCCTTTTAAGTTTTGTTAGGGCTCTTCACTCAACAGATTACTTAAGTATGAAAGTATCTTGACCGTGAATTACTATCAGATATGGATAGTATAGGAAAAGCAAAAGTTACAAGAAAAGTCATCCAGTAAATGCTGGTTGAACTCCTACTAAGTGTTATGGTTTACAGTATACTCATCTACTGCATCCTTTAAAGTTAACCTTGTTTAAAAATCACGTGTTTCAGAGACATCTTGTTATATAAATATATAGAATTATTTACTTTTCACTACCATTTATAAAATCTTGTCTTAAAAAGGTTGATAATGATGATGAATGTAGTAAAGTGTCAATAATTCAGCACTTAAAACATATTTTGCTGATTGAATATATGTGATTTCCTGAATAGTATACTAACTCACATTTGCAGTAGCATTTTACAATTATACGAACTCCAGTTTGATGTTTACAGTAATCCTGTGAATTATGTAGGCCAGGTGCCATCTGTATTTCAGAGGCAAGGAAATAGCCTCAGAACATTGAAGGGACTGCCCAAGATCACCCAGGAAGAGACCCCATCTAGAATCTGACCTTCTGAGGTAAAATTCAGAGTTGTTTCCACTATGCCACACTACATTCAAGTAGTCTTTCATTCACTCATTCAATAAGTATCTCTCAAGTGCTTACTGTGTGCTATGTGTTGGTGCTGGGGAGAAGGTGGTCTCTAATTCAGAGACAGGGTGGGATAGGGCATAGAGAGATTGTCATGGAAGGTCTCTGAAGAAGCAATACCTGAAAAATGTATAAGGAATGAGCTAGGAAGGAAGTGGGAGAATTTAATCCAGGCAGAGGGGATACGATGGAGAATGCCTGAGCTTCCCAAGTAGGAAGAATTGAAAGGCCATTGTGATGAAGTATTATTAAAAAGGGGGAAGGTGGCATTAAATAGGGCTGTCAGTCCAGGCAAGGATAAAGCATATGTGCCGGGCTACGTAAGCCATGGTAAAGAGGCTGGTCTCTGTTCTGAGTATAGTGGGAAGCCAGGGAAGGGTGCTCAGGCTCTATGCCCCATACTACAAGTCAGAAAATTTCCCAAAGTGGGAAACATCAGCGTAAACTGTTTGGCTCACTTCAGTGCATTTCCATTCTCTCCCAAGATCTTGTCACATAAAGTCCTGGATGCTTTAGCTCCTTTCCAATTCTTCAAATATCTGGATATTTGGTTTGGTTTGGCTTTTACCCGGTTTTGGTAGCTATCCTCAGCTGGTGTTTGGTCTGATACAAGCTAACCTGAAGCAAAAGTCTTCTCTCACTTTCTCTGAAGACTACAGGCATACCTCAGAGATAGTGTGGACTCCAGACTACTGCAGTAAGGTGAATATCGCAATAAACTGAGTCACACAAATTTTTTGGTTTCCCAGAGTATACAAATAAATAAATATATATATATATATATATATATATATATATATATATATATATATATATATATATGCTTTGGGCTCCCCTGGTGGCGCAGTGGTTGAGAGTCCGCCTGCCGATGCAGGGGACACAGGTTCGTGCCCCGGTCCGGGAAGATCCCACATGCCGCGGAGCAGCTGGGCCTGTGAGCCATGGCCGCTGAGCCTGCACGTCCGGAGCCTGTGCTCCGCAACAGGAGAGGCCACAACAGTGAGAGGCCTGCATACCACAAAAAAAAAAAATAATAATAATAATAATAAAAACTAGAAGGACTCAACAGTAGATTAGGTGATACAGAGGAATCTCTCAGTGAACTGGAAGACAGAGTAGTGGAAATCACTCAAGCTGACCAGAAAAAAGAATTAGAAAAAAATAAAGTCAGTTTAAGAGAACTTTGGGACAAACAACAAGCACACTAATGTTTACATTATAGAGGTCTCAAAAGGAGAAAAGAGAGAGAAAGGGGCAGAGAACATATCTGAATACATAATAGCTGAAAACCTTCCCTAACCTGAGAAAGGAAACAGACATCCAGGCGCAGGAAGCAAGAGAGTCCTAAACAGGATCAACCCAAAGAGGACCACATCAAGACACATTGTAATTAAGAAGGCAAACATTAAAGATAAAGAGAGAATATTAAAAGCAGCAAGGGAAAAGCAAAAGGCTATGCCCAAAGGAACTCCCATAAAGTGATCAACCAGCAGAAACTCTGCAAGACAAAAGAGAGTGGCATGAAACATTTAAAATGATGAAAGGGAAACAACCTACAACCAAGATTATGCTACCTGGCAAGGCTTTCATTGAGATTTGAAGGAGAGATCACAAGTTTTACAGACAAGCAAAAGCTAAAAGAGTTTAGCACCACAAAACCAGCTTTACAAGAAATGTTAAACAGATTTCTCTATGTGAAAAAGAAAAGGTCACAACTAGAAATACGAAAATTACAAAAGGTAAAATCTCATTTTTAAAGGCAAATATACAACAAAGGCAGTAGATTAACCACTTAATAAAGCTAGTAGGAAGGTTAAAAGACAAAAGTAGTAAAATTATCTATATCCACAATAAAGAGTTAAGGGATACACAAAACAAAAGAATGTAAAATATGATGTTAAAAACAGTAATCATGGTGGGGGGTAGTAAAAATTCAGGGTTGTTAAAATACATTTGAATTTAAGAGATCAGCAACTTAAAATAATCACATATGTATATAGATTGCTATATATAAACCTTGTGGTAACCACAAACCAAAAATAATAGATACACACACAAAAAAGAGAGAAGAATCCAAACATAACACTAAAGATAGTCATCAAATCACAAGGGAAGAGAGCAAAAGAAGAAGAACGGAATAAATACCTATCAAATATTACTTTAAATGTAAATGGACTCCTTGAAAAATTAAAAATAGAACTACCATACAATCCAGCAATTCCACCCCTGGGTATTTATTCAAAGAAAATGAAAACACTGATTCAAAAAGATATATGCACTCCCGTGTTCATTGCAGCACTATTTACAACAGCCAAGATATGGAAGCAACCTAAGTGCCCATCAACAGATGAATGGATAAAGAAGATCTGGTATAAATATACAATGGAATATTACTCAGCCATAAAAAAGAACAAAATCTTGACATTTGCAACAACATGGATGGACCTAGAGAGTATTATGTTAAGTGAAATGTCAGGCAAAGGCAAATACTTTATGATTTCACTTATATGTAGAATCTAAGAAACAAAACAAATGGACAAATATAACTAAGCAGAAACAAAATCACAGGTACAGAGAACAAACAGGTGGGTTGCTGGGGGCAGGGGAGGAGAAAAATAGGTGAGGGAGATTATGAGGTACAACCTTTCAGTTACAAGATAAATGAATCACAGGTATGAAATGTGCAGTGTGGGGAATATATTCAAAACTTAAGTAATATCATTGTGTGGTAACAGATGGTAACTAGACTTACCATGGTGATCATTTTGAAATGTATAGAAATATTGAATCACTATGCTGTGTACCAGGAACTAACATAGTGTGGTAGGTCAGTTATACTTCAAAAACAAACAAACAAACAAACTCATAGAAAAAGAGATCAGATTTGTGGTTACCAGAGGTGGGGGGTGGGGAGAGGGGAATTGGAAGCAAGTAGTCAAAAGGTATAAACTTCCAGTTATAGGATAAGTACTAGGGATGTAATGTACAACATGATAAATATAATTAACACTGCTATGCATTATATATGAAAATTATTAAGAGAGTAAATACTAGGAGTTCTCATCACAAGGAAAAAATGTTTTTTTTTAAATTTATTTATTTATTTATTTATTTTTGGCTGCATTGGGTCTTCATTGCTGCGCGAGGGCTATCTCTAGTTGTGGTGTGCAGGCTTCTCATTGCGGTGGCTTCTCTTGTTGCAGAGCAACGGGCTCTAGGCATGTGGGCTTCAGTAGTTGTGTCACATGGGCTCAATAGTTGTGGCTCACAGGCTGTAGAGTGCAGACTTCAGTAGTTGTGGCTTGTAGGCTCTAGAGTGCAGGCTTAGTAGTTGTGGCGCATGGGTTTAGTTGCTCCGCAGCATGTAGGATCTTCCCAGACCAGGTCTCGAACCCATGTCCCCTGCATTGGCAGGTGGATTCTTAACCACTGCACCACCAGGGAAGCCCTCTATGTTTTTCATGTTGTATCTACATGAGATAATGGATGTTCACTAAACTTACTGCGGTGATCATTTCATTGTGCAAGTCGTAAGTCAAATCATTATGCTGTACACCTTAAACTTATACAGTGCTGCATGTCAATTGTATCACAATAAAACTGGAAGAAAAAAATAATAATGGTGTTGGAAAAATGGCACCAGTAGACTTGCTCAACACCTGGGTGCCACAAAACTTCAATTTGTAAAAACACAGTATTTGCAAAGTGAGATAAAGTGAAGTGCAATAAACAAGTGCCTGTATTTCATTGTCTTCAGTTACCTCAACACTCTCACCTCCTTTATTGTCCTTCCTTCTCTAAGCTGATGACCTTGCCTAACTCCTCAAGGAAAAAATAAAATCCATGAAAACCACTGCTAGCTTGTAGCAGATATGGCAAAGTAGAGCTCTCAGCAGTCCCACAGATCCAGGAAAACAAAAATTAGACTTCAGGGAAACAAACGCAGACAACACTTGAGAAGTGAGCCCTACATTTGATGTGGCTTTTGCCCTTAGGCCATTTACCAGGTCTCAAGCTGTGCAATGGTGAGAAGGCAAGAAACCAAGCAGAAATCATCTGCTAAAATGATGAGCAGAGCTTTTGGTGATTTCATGTACTGAGCAGAGAAAAATTATAGTTTACGGCCCACCAAGGAAGACGGGCCTTGATAAACTCTCCAGATTTCTGTGGCTACTCCTTAAGACACTCTAGGAATAAGGGCAAGTAAAAGTAGACCAACTCTCACAAAGCCTGTAACAGCCTAAAGTTATCTCCATCCCCAAGAGCATCAATATGATCTGGCCCCACTCTAACTGCTGACAAAACGGAAGTTAAATCCTTTTAGGGGAAGATAGCATCAACCAGACTCTATATAAATAAGTAAATAAATAAATAAACAAACAAATTTTTAAAAATCGGAGTTAAAAATAATACCAGGCATGCTAGTCTTGGTGAAAATTTGATTAACCATCAAGTTAAGAATAAAAAAAGATTTTATTTGAGCAAAACTGAGGATTATAACCCAGGAGACAGACTCTCAGCTCTGACAACTGTTCCAGCTATTAGAAATCGAAGGCACGGTCATACACATTTTTGAGACAAAGGCTCAAACATCAAAATGACATACTGACCTCTTACTTAAAGTTCACCAAAGATATATAGTCCAGGTAAGCACAAAAAAAGAGAGCAGCAAGCCACCATGACCCCTACAGACTTGGGAAAGAATCAATCTTTTAAGAAGTTACACTGCTAGTGTCAGAAGAAAGGGGGAAAAAATGTATCTTTATGGTCGAGCAGGAACTCCCATCTTTTTTTTTTTTTTTTTTTTTTGCGGTATGCGGGCCTCTCACTGTTGTGGCCTCTCCCATTGCGGAGCACAGGCTCCGGATGCGCAGGCTCAGCGGCCATGGTGCACGGGCCCAGCCACTCCATGGCATGCGGGATCTTCCTGGACCGGGGCACGAACCCGTGTCCCCTGCATCGGCAGGCGGACTCTCAACCACTGCGCCACCAGGGAAGCCCAGGAACTCCCATCTTTGAGGAGGTTTGGTTACTGTATAATTCAGATACACATTGCACACTAGGGACAGAGGAAGGAGGTCCAAACAGACAGACAGAGAGAACTTTATGTTTGAATTTTCTTGTCCTGTCTTAAAATATAAATTTTATTTCATCATCAGGAAATAGGACCAAAAGACAGAAAAGCAAGAGAAAAACCGACAATAGAAACAGACCCACAAGTAATCCAGATATGGCAGTTATCAGACATTGATTTTTTTTAAGTAGGAGTATAGCTTATGAGAAAAATATTGTGGGATTACCAGCTATGTGAAATGTTTATCTGAGGTTGGAAAATGATGAATTTCTGTTGATGCCAATCTGCTCAGCAGTGTGATTCCTCCCACCCCCCACCAACAATGCCATCCTATCCCTTGGACTTTCAATATGCCTTAGCCTACTCCTAACAGTTAGAATCTCTAACCCTGTGCTTAAGAATTATTTATTCCAGAACTTTCAAAACCTCTACTGCCTGGGCTCACAACAGGCCCAAAGTGCTTCAAATAATGATTCTCAGGAGATGCTGAATGAAGGCCAAAGTAAGACAATTCTGAGGTGTGTGTTTTGCACTGTTCCCCAGAGTTTCCCCATGGAAACTACTGGGGTAGCTGGCTTAATAGTACATCTTCTACTGGATGTGTTCCCTCCTTTGTTACTTCCCCATTTCTCAACTAGTATAATCTATACTTCCCAAATAAACTCTTTTAACCCAAATCCTCATTTCAATGTCTGCTTCTGAGAGAATCAAAACTTAAGCTCTCACATGTACAGGTGTAGGCATAAATAAATATGCCCAGAGTTGGAGTTTTGCCAGTTAAGTACAACAGAGAGAGGGAGAGGCAAACGAGCATTATTATAAATTTAACGCAAACCTGGGGAAAGTAAGAAAAAATTAAAAAAGTATAAAATCTCATTGGATATATCCAAGTTCCATATGACTTTTCCCTCTTATAAAATGCCCTCTATTCACCCCCATTGTCAATTCAGACCATCTCAACACCTGCAAGATACCTGAATTTTAAAAAATAACGTTCAAAAATATCTGAATAGAGAAAAAACATTCTTCCAGAGACAACTAGATAATATACCAAGAATTGTGTGGTTTCGGAAGGGAATGCTTGAATTGTTCACTGAAATAATCATTGAATTATTTCGGAAGGGAATGCTTGCATTATGCCTCAGTTTGGCGTATTACACTGTGTATGCAAATATTCTCTAATACCTGACTTTAAGAGCTCACATTTTATGCAATGCCCTATCAGCCCTTTTAATCTAGCTGCACGTTATAATCACTTGAGGAACGTTTTCTACCACCTCCAGAGATTTTAATTTAATTAATGTGGGGTTGGGCCAGACTTCAGCATTTTCTTAAAAACCCCACAGACAGTTCTTATGTTTAGCCAGGGTTGTGAACCACAGATCTAAGGGATTGTGATAAATGATGTTTATGTAATGTTTCTCCTTTTCAAAGTGATTTTCATAAAGTGCAACATACTCAAACTAAAATAAGCCACAGTGGCCTGCACAGGAAACTGTTTCTCTGGTTTGTCACTCAGGCCCCAGAATCTACCACTTCAGAAATCTCTCTATGACAATATATGGAAAAGTTCTATACAAAGATGACAAAAAAACTTACGGAACATGCATGACTAAGCTCACCTTTTGTGGTATCTATATTTTACTATACATTAATTTAAAAATAAAGATATGTGATAAACTACCAAAGGTACATAGTAGGGGAATCTGATAACAATTTCCAGTTCTTCCTCATGAAGGAATGTATGAAAACTCTTGGTCATTATGATCAAAGGAATAGTTTCTTTCCCATCAAGTCCTGATTCTGTTCTCCAAGACTCTGCTGATCCTCATCCATGCATCAAGCTACTCTTGTCCCACAGCAGACTGGGTGAGGATGCATCTTGTATCAGAATCCTAATTCTACTTGCAGAGAGTTCTTAATCTGTATGTTTGGAACTGCTCAAAGTTCATTTTTACTGCCAAGTCTTTACCACAAATAGGGACTGTCCCCACAGTTATACTCAGGAAAGACTTGCTACCTGCTTTCTTGTTCCATCTGGAGCCAGCCTTGGTCTGTTCAGCTTAGCCCTGTAGCCCTGTAACTCTCTCTCTAACCTGCAGGCTCTGGCATCTGTGTTCTCTGTAGCTGAAAGCACTTCCTCTGCCTGCTGCATGCCCTGGCTGGCTAGGGAAAGGGGAGAGAGTTTATTCTGCTCTATCTGGCAAGAGGAGTAACTTCAAGCTGTAAATGGACCACTCGTGGTACTTCCTATGGGATACCATTAAATATCCTCTGCCAGCATAGACTCAGAGGGTTGTTCTCTTATATTTCATATCCACTATGTTGCGATCTATACTTTGAAATAAATTAATGCTATTTGATAGTCATACAGTGTTATAAGTAAAGGAAGAAAAGTTAGTGCTCATTTTACAGATGAGGAAACTGGGCCACAGAAGCTAAATCAGAGTAAGTCACAGAACTATTTAGTGCTGGAATTAGGATGAATAAAAAGTACAATAACCATTGTGTGGATCCATATGCAATTTTTAATTGTTTATTTGTGTAAAAAGGTACATAACAGAATTAAGAAACAAATGATGAACTGGGGGAAATATTCACAGCATGTATAAATGGAAAGGCTTAACATCAGTATGTTAGGAACTCCTGCAAATCAGTGAGATAAAAGTGCTGCCTTCACAGCAAAACGGTCAGGAAACTCATAAAAGAACAAGTACAAATGGCCAACAAATATATGAACTAAAGTTTATTAGTGAATACAAATTTAAAACTATGATTTGGTGGATATCTGTCACTTTTTATCTATGCATTATTCCTTCTCCCCTTTTTTGATATGAAACATCATTCTCCTAAATCCCAACTCTGTGGTTCTGGGAGAGCTGATGACATGTGTAATAGACATCTGTTCTTTCTGTTGGTGTATCATCCACCCTCCCTTTTTCTCTTTTACAAATCCTCTGCCTCCCCTGTGAGTCCTTGTGGTTTTGTTGTTGGAGCTAATATCTTCCTCTGTTCTTGTGCCTGGGTGACACACGACTCAGTCCTAACTGATCGGATTATCTCGTCCCCCATCACCATGATTGGCTCAGGGATGAACACAATATCCAAGCTAGGCCAACCAAAGTCTTCATTAGAATCTTTGCTTCAAACATCAAACATGAGGTACAGTCGGCCTACAGTCGGCCCTCAGTAACTGAGTTCCACACCCAGGGATTCAACCAACTGTGGATCAAAGATATTTGGGAGAAAAAAATTCCAGGATGTTCCAAAAAGCAAAACTTGAATTTCCTGCAGGCAGGCAACTATTTACACAGCATTTACATTATAATAGGTATTGCAAGTAATCTAGAGATGATTTAAATACACCGGAGGAGGCACATAGATTATATGCCGATACTGCACCATTTTATATAAGGGACTTGAATATCGTCAATTTTTCTACCTGCAGGGAGTCCTGGAACTAATCCTCCTTGGATACCAAGGGACACCTGTACTGTCTTTGAGAGTCATGAGACTTCTGAGTCATTTAAGCCTGAACCATTTTTTCAACAGGCACAGAAAGTTTGCTGAGAATGAAGCCAACAAAGAGAGTGGGATGAGAGATAAACAGCAAGTCCTAATGGCATTGCCTGAGTCCCTGGATCTAGTTGTTCCTGAAAGCAGCACTCTTTCCTAGAATTTTCAGTTACATGAGGCAACATATTCACATGTTTTGCTTTAATCAACTTAAGCTGGGTTTCTATCAAGGAGATCAAATAAGCTCTGATTATTGTAAAATTAAATCAAAGAGAACAAAGATTTCTCTTTCCTCCAGACCTCCTGGACTGAAATGATGTAAGCCCAGAGCTGCCTGTAACAACATCTCACTCTTTAGAAAAAGCCCGTGTGTAATAGGAGAGCCCGTGTGTAATAGGAGAGCAATGAGGATGGCACATTCTCTGACATCAACTGAGTTCCTGAATCAAGTCAACCCTGAGGCCAACATCCTGATGAATGAGGCAATAAATCTCGTATTTTGCTTAAGCCCGCTTGTATTAATTCTCTGTCATTGTAGGCAAGAGTCCTAACACAATGATATCTTACTTGTATTTGCCCTAAAAAAATGAGATATCAATTACCCTAAAATTGAAAATAGTAACACCCAATTTTATTGATAATCTGCCAAAATAGGGATTCTCACACACTGCTAGTGTTTGAATACAAACATTTTGTAGACTAATTTGACTATAGACCTGAAAAGCCTTAAAAATTACACATAGTTGGAGGAGGGAGAAAGAGATGAATAAGTAGAAACTAAGGTATTTTTACGGCAATGAACTATTCTGTATGATGCTATAATGGTGAAAACATGACATTATACATTTGTCAAAACCCATAGACCTGTATAATACAAAGAGTGAACCCTGATATAAACTATGGACTTTAGTTAATAATAATGTATCAATATTCATTAATCTATTGTAACCACAAAGGTACCACACCAGTGTAAGACATTAATAATAGGAGAAGCTGTGTGGGCGCAGAGGTGTGGATGGGAGCTCTCTATACTTTCTCACCTTTTCTGTTGACCTAAAACTGCTCTGAGAAATAAAGTTTATTAATGAAAAAGAAAGAAAGAAAGAAAGAAAGAGGGCTTCCCTGGTGGCGCAGTGGTTGAGAGTCCGCCTGTCGATGCAGGGGACACGGGTTCGTGCCCCGGTCTGGGAAGATCCCACATGCCGCGGAGCGGCTGGGCCCGTGAGCCATGGCCACTGAGCCTGCGCGTCCGGAGCCTGTGCTCCGCAATGGGAGAGGCCACAACAGTGAGAGGCCCGCGTACCGCAAAAAAAAAAAAAGAAAAAAAAAAAAAGAAAGAGAGAAAGGGAGGGAGAGAGGGAGGGAGGGAGGAAGGAAGGGGGGAATACACATGGTTTATCCAGCAGTTCTGCAATTATAAATTTCTCCCAAGGGAAGAAAATGGGCAAGGATGCAAAGAATATAAATAAAACAATTGCCATGACAAGGTTGTTTGTTATAGTAAAAAATTAGAACTGGAATCTACTCAAATATCCATCCGTTTTCAAAAAAAAGGTTAAATAAATAATGATTCATATGCAGTCTTTGAGAATGGTGATGTTGATTGGGGCTTCTTACCTAGGGTCCTGGGATGAGCTTCAGGAGTTCAAATGCTGGGTCTCTCATGGGAGCCATCTGTGGGTTCCTTGGATGCCCTATGGGGCCTTCTGACCACATAGCTCCCAGACATGGTGAGCACTACAGGCATAACCAGTGGGACCCTGGAATCCCCTGGTCCTGCAGGTCACCCTCTTTGGGAAATTCTTTCCAAAAAGGCTTAAGTCCAAATACCTTGCACTCCTTAAAAACCCTCGAGCACCTCCTAGGACCTACAAAGTCTAAACTTCTTGGCATGGTATTCAAGGCCTCCTATTATGTGGTTTGAGTTGATTGTTCCAGCCTCATTTCTCACTCAAAGGGGACTATTTTTTTTAATACTAGGTACTTTCCTCGGTCACTGTTCAAAAATATAGTCTCTTATGAATAGTGTGATGATGGAATGGTCAATTCAAACCACAGTTTCGAATAGCATTCCTGGCATGGACCAAATATAAAGAAAGTTAAAATGTGGCATGATTTTGTACAATTGGAGGAGTGTTAAAAATTTTAATGTGACACTAGAGGCATTCTCCTCTGACTGGAACAGGGGTTCTAACATTGACCCCATAAAGAGAAAACCAAAGGGTATTTTTTGGTTCTACAGTGAACTAAATTTGAAAAGCCACAATAATGTAAATCTTCATATATCATTTTTTACAATTTTAGAATAAACTCACAGACAAATCACAGAAGACTAAATTGTTATTACAGAAAAGAATACGTTATTCACTTGGAAAACTTAAATTTGCAGCTGGCAGAGTTTGGGAAGTAAAAAGGGAGAAGAGCAGATGAAGGGGAACATCCAAGCACAAACGTCCTCAACAAAAGATGCTCTCTTGGTTGAAGGAAGAGCAGATAGAGGTTCAAGGATATTGTCTGAAATCTAAGAGGTGACTGGTGGAGGAAGCAGAGATTAGTGACAAAATTATGTTTGGAGGAGGGAGACGGCGGAGGAGGGAGCCAAGGCAAGTGAGATAAATTCGCACCCATCGAGACAGCTACATCAAGAAACAACACGTGTTGGGCTTCCCTGGTGGCGCAGTGGTTGAGAGTCCACCTGCCGATGCAGGGGACACGAGTTCGTGCCCCGGTCCGGGAAGATCCCACATGCCGCGGAGCAGCTGGGCCCGTGAGCCATGGCCGCTGAGCCTGCGTGTCCGGAGCCTGTGCTCCGCAACGGGAGAGGCCACAACAGTGAGAGGCCCGCGTACCGCAGAAAAAAAAAAAAGAAACAACACGTGTAGAGATATCAAGGTAATCACAAAAAGAACTAAAAACAGAAACTGCTAAAAGTAGTTACCTCTGGAGAACAAGTTAAAAGGACACCACGAGGAAGCAATCAGTCAGGTCCAGAATATAGGACATTCTACGAGATGGCTGACCTAGATTCTCTAATAAATCAATGGCATGGGGGAAAACGTGAGTTACAGAGTAAATCACACTTAGGAAACAAAACAATCGACTTCAATGTAGAGACTTCATTTGGGATCCCTATTAGGACACTTTTGAAACAATCAGAAAAATTTGATTATCAGCTGGATAGAAAACGATGATATAAGAAACTGTTAATTTTGTTACGTATGATACTGGCATGTACATTAGATTTTCAAATATCTTTTGCAGTTAGAAGCATAGTGAAGTGTTTCTAGGTAAAATGACGTGATGTTTGGGATTTGCTTTTAAAATACTTTAGTGCCTATCCATCCTACCCTTAAAATATAGGGGGAATAGAGAAACAAGACTGGCCAAAGGGTGATAATTGTAAAAGCTGGGTTCATGGGGTTCACTGTACCATACTTTCTTTTATGTATGTTTGAAAAATTTTAAAAAATAGACTGTTTTGTTTTTGTTTTATTTTTTTAAAACAGCAGATGCCTCTGCATTGTGGCATGGGGCTTGGGGAGCAGTGGCGCTGTCAAGACTGTTTTATATTTTTCATTTATTTAATGAATATTTGTTGAGTCCCTACAATGTTAGGCACTGTTTAGGTACTTTGGGGATATGAACAGAACAGATCAAAGTTTCTTTTTTAGTGGGGCTCACATTCCAGTCAGGGAAAAGAGACAATAAAACATAGACATAGACATAATAAATAAATTTTGATATGTTAGAAGTGAATTAGTGCTATGAGGAAAGAATAAAGCAGGGTAAGAAGGACCAGGAGTGGGGCCAGGGCTGCACTGCAGTTTTAAATAACAGGGTCAGAAAGGTCTCATTGAAAATTTAACATTTGAACAGACTTGGAAAAGGTGAAGATTATAAACCCTTCTGAATTGTGGTTGTTTAATTATACCCATGGATTACTTTGATAAAAAGAATTGAAAGAGATTACTTTAAAAATTAAAACAAAAATCTCCCTCCTTCCCTACCTATCAAAATTCTCCTTTATTCTTCAGGCCAACTTCAAGTGAGCAGCTTTCATGAGGTCTTCTTCATCCACAGCTAGAATTAGCTGCTTTGTTTGTGTTTTCTTGTACATCTCTAGTAACTCTAACATGCATTTTATTGTCTTCATATAATATGGCTCTTTATAGCTTTACTAAACATTTTTACTTTCATTATTTTATTCATATTTACAATAACCTTGAGTGGTTTTTATTTATTTATTTTTATTTTTATTGGGGTATAGTTGCTTTACAATGTTGTGCTAGCTCCTGCTGCACAGCAAAGTGAACCAGCCCTATGGATACATATATCCCCTCCCTTTTGGATTTCCCTCCCATCCAGTCACCACTTGAGTGTTTTTTTATTTCAATATCATTATTATTTCCACTTACCAGATGAGAAAGCTAGGGATCTGAAAGAATAAGTGACCTACATCAGACAGCGTCTGAACTCTAGGTCACATTCTCCAAATACAAACGTTACCTCCACTACCTCTCCATAGTTAGTTGTTTCTAAGAGTCTTCTTCTATGTTAAAATTAGATTTGAATCAAAGTACTCTTAGCAAATGATATTAAATCAGGTACTTCAGAAAATCTTAGGAGGAAAAGAAAGTCTCCCACCTAATCAATCCCCAGTCACTTTATAAGGACAATACTTTTTCATCATTTTCATTTTTAGCTCTTCTGGTGGTTGTTTTGTGTAACTCTAGATAATACGTTTACACCTCCATGCATCGATCTTATCACCTTTAGGTGTTCTCTGCTGTCTCCCATAAAAGCGGAGGACTTAGCCATCTGAATTGCCCTAATGTCTTAGGTTAGGACACTTGACTCTGAGACAGAGATTTGTTGGCAGGGGCTTTGGGGACAACCCTGGAGGAGTGAAAGCAGCAGGATTGAGCTGCAGGAGGAGGTGACCTCCTGTGCAATTGCAACAGAAGCCTCAGTCCATCCCCAGAGCTCTGTGGCTGGGAAAGCCCTTCATAGTTGTCATGAATTGAGACAAGAGGGCTGGGCCTTTGTACCCCACCATTGACAATCAACCTGTCATTGGACACAAGTTGGGGAACATAAAATTAGACAAGGTACTTCTCCTCAGCTGAGATCAATTCCAGAAAAAGGACTTGGAGATAAGTTGCCAGCAGCCAATACTTCTGACATGTGGAGAATGAGTGTCAGTCCTGGCATGGGAATCTGAGGAGAGCACCACGGCATCCACCACAGGTCACCCCCTACATGGCTCAGATCCACTTACTTCTTACAGTAGATTCACACTATTTGGAATTAACCCCCCAGATTTCTGTTTGGTTCCTTTGTTTGGAGAACCTTACAAGAACATTGGTGAGCCAAATTACAGCCCTTGCTCTGCACATGCTCTCAAATCTACATCTGAGACTCACTATTTCCCTCCTCTACTACCAATTTCAGATTCCCTTCACCCTCAACTAGCACATCTGCTGGTCTAGGTGGCTTAGCTGGGGTGGGGGTGGGGGAACCCTAATCTCCATTCCTGAGGAGTCTAAGTCTGTGGTTACCAAGCCCTCCTCAGGTTAGGTTGGCAAACTTGTCCATTACCGTCAAAATTGGGCAGGTGAGAAAGAAGCGATGCTCTGATAGATAAGCTGGGTACCAAACATACTCTTCTCTGCCCCACAACGAAGCTGAGATCTCATCCTCTCCTGATGATCGGCATCCATTAATCCTGCCGGGATGTGGTTCCTTTCCCTACTCTTCTCTCCTTCACAACTCACATACTTAACAAGTGCCTGTAAGACAGCTCTAACCCACTATTCCTCAGCACAGCAAGTTCAACATCTTCAAAACTAAACTGATTTTTTTGCTTCATTCATACACACGTTCTTTGTCCTTCATCTATCAAGCTCCTGTGCTGGAAACTAGGTTCATCTCCGGGTCTTCTACCTCCTTCACCCTCTAAATCTACCAAGTTCTGTAAATTCTACCGCCTAAATAGCTTCTAAATTCACCCTCATTCTCCCTCCCTACAGTCGCTATCCTTATTCAGGGGCTCATCATTTCTCACCTGGACTATTACAAAAACCTCCCAATTGCTCTTCCTTTCTCCAATCTCCCCCACACTCCTCCCATCCACATTACACCACATCTTTTAAGCAGTATGCCATTTCCCTGCTTAAAACTCTTTCAGTGTAAAGGTTTTTCACAAATTGGCTCTTTCCTACTTCTCCACTCATTCCTCTTCCATTCCCCTCTGCACCTGCTCGTCACTTGTAGCTGCTCAAAGGTAACAAGCTCCCTTCATGCCTCATGCCTTTGCCCATTCTACCTCTTGTCCCGCGTGTCTCCTGGCAGACTCTACTTCTCTTTGGAGATTACTTCACTCCACCTTTGACCCTTCCTGATAGGTAGGATTGGCTGCTTCTCGCCCCATGGTCACACTGCAATTCTTCCATACCTTTATTAAGACTCTTATGACATTATGTTTGCTTATTTGCCTTACACACACAACTGGCTGAAATATATTTTTTAAATTGCAATGGTTTTGTACTATATTCGGTTGTGATCCCAATGCATTGTATTACTTTCACAGTTCTTAGAAACAGTAGATAATCAAAAATTGTCAAATGAATGAATGAAATATACAAATGTTGTTCAGGGCATGATGCATCTGACCCACCATCAGTGGCTGAGCATATACTTCGCATTGTTTCCCAATAGTGTTAACTGATGTGTGCTGACTGACCCATATTCCCTAGCCTGACCTCAAGATAACTGCCAAGATTTTATGTTCATAGCCTGAGAATGCACAATTCTAAATGTTCTTCCTGAACAATGAATCAATAGCTGTGAATCTGTTTTAGGGAAGAGATGCAAAAATTGAAACAAAACAGGCACACTGAAGGAACACTGGAGAAAGAATCATGCAGTCAACGAGGGCTCACTCATCTACTACTTACTGTCCAAGGTCTAGCACAGTGGCTGAAATATGGTAGGCATTCAATAAATATATGTTGAATGACTAGAGAAAGATGGGAAAGGAACAACAAATGATGCCCTTGGGAGTGATACAGAAGCTGTAGGAGACTGTCAGGATGACAGAAGGGAGAGAGGTGAGCTCAGTTTTTAAATCATTAACTTGTAAGCTGTTTACACTTAAGTTTTAAGCTGGACACATCCTAAAGGTATAGAAAGAAAGAAAAACTAAGAGATCCAGAATTGGAAATGTATCTATTTAAAACCAGGAGCCTGAAATGTACTCCCAGGGAGGTTTAAAGGAAAAAGATAAGGGTCTACAGAGGCAACCATTTTGTGCACTTTTTTATCTCTTCTGTTATTTACCTTCATTATCCTAAATAATATATTTACACTGCTATTTTGTTGACATTTTTGCATTTTAGAAATTAAACATTAACTTCCCACTACTATGGAGGATAAAGATACTGCTTTCTTTCTGTGTCCCCCACACTGATGCACACATTCTTTCCCCCATCCTCCAATATAGTTCTATTACAAATGTACTAAATCAATATTCAGTGTTTGCTTTTTTCATTCATTCATCCAATAAATATGCCTTTGAATTACTCTGAAAATTTTAATCAGGGTATATGATAACACTTGTATTTTCAGTAATTCCAGACAGCCTCTTCTGGGTGTTACCTTTTGAGAAACATTAGTACAATTTGCCTGCCTATTTTAAAATATAAAAATCAATTTAAAATTAATCAGCAAATTATGTCAGTGCTCATTATGTCCAAGGCAATGTTAGGGAGACCAAGATGTCTAAAATAGAACCCCTACCTTCAAAATATTGAAATCTAGATGGTGAAATCATGCAAATACACACAAAAAGTTAACAAGTGAATGTCTCCTGAGTGATACAGGCTGGTAGATTCCACAAGAGTCAGAGGAAGAAGTACTTGCACACTGGGCTGGTCCAGGACAACACAGAAGAGGAGATGGCGGAGGTTGAGAAAGATCCTTAAGATGCAAGAGTAGGTAGGGCAAAGGGCAAAGGGCAAAGAGGAAGAGGAAGAACACTCCAAACAGGAGAAAATTGCATTAGCAAAGGCAGAAAGGGAGAAAATACTGCATTTTTAAGAATGCCAAGTAGCCCAGTTTGAGTGCAAAAGAGGTTCATGGAGAAGAATAGCAGGAAATATGGGGGCAAAGCAAGGTGAGAGCAGAGCGTAAATAGGTTTGAATGCCAAGAAAATTCCTGACATTTCCCATCACGTGGTTCTATTCAAGGTTAATAAGCAATGATGAATGGATGTACAAACATTTGATAGTTCAATTCAGTGGGAAAAAAATGCTGAATTATTAGGTGATTTCATGAACATATTAAAGTGACATTACTAGTAAGATTAAATTCTTACATTGAAAAAGGGAAAGATGGGAGCAATAACGGAGTGGGAGAAAATAGCAGAAAGAAAAGTGTTAAAGAATGAAATTAACATGTCAATGCCAGTAAGATTAGGAATATTTAGCAATGGAAAATAAAAGAGATATACTTTGACTTCTAAAATATGTGTGTCTTGAAATGTGCACAAGTGTGCATTCTTAAGTCAGATATATCATTATTTTTAAATGCCTCACTTTCGTTGAAGAGTCGCATTGGCTCCCAGAACTCTAAATGGCCATTCCTTTCTGTACTTTACATAATGTAGTCTGTACAAAGCCTGCTTCTAAGAAGATGATTATTTCTAGATTTTTATTTAAAAGAATAGAATTTCTTAGAAAACATTACTGTATTATTGTTTTCAGTTGCTCTCCTACTTGCATAATTGTGCCTGTAGCATAATGTTATATAGATATCCTGGTGAGTTTGGAAAATCTTGTACTAAATTCTTCTTAGAATCTTTAATAAACTAATGCGCTTTGAATCTGAAAAAGATAATATAATATGCAGTGTTTCCAAACTTATTTGATCAAAAAATCCTTTTTAAAAAAAATGGAAACATAGTTTAGGAAACAGTGATTTCACCCACTCCCTTGAAGCAGTGTCCACTTGTTTCAAATGTCTGACAAATGTTCATGCATGTGCACACATGTGCGCACGTGCATGCACACACACACACTCCCTGTCTCTCCTATCAGAAACTCCTAGGATGGCGCTTCCTGCTTTTAGATGTGACAAGTTGCTCTTTGAAACCAGGAAGACAGATTGGGTTCTCAGACCAAAGTGATAATTAATGATGCAGCAAAATATAGAAAAGAGAACTATATTAACCTCCTAAACAGCTTACGTCTTTGGATAATTCTTTGTGCTTAAACATCACCTCCCACGTCCACCTGTGAGACCAGTGAACCTATGAAAGCCTTCCCAGGATCCCCCTCTGCTACCCAGAGTCCTGTCTATCGCTGACTCTCTTGCCCCTTTATTTTCCAGTTTTTAGAAGTACAATGCCTGAACTAACTAATGCTGGATCACTAGATGCCTGGTGTAAAGGCCTTTATGAGTGTCAGTCTTCCAGTTCTGAAGAATATAGAGAAGTAATTCAAAGAAACTTCTAGAGTCACCAGAGGTCAGGGACTACATATTCTTTTTATAATTTTTTTCACAACACTTATTTTGAAATTTTTCAAACTGTCCAAAAAATGCAAAGAGTAGTACAATTAATAGCCATGCATTCTTCACTGAGATCAAATCATTGTTAACTTTTCCGGCATTTGCCTGTCTCCCCTGCCCCCTGCCATTCTCTCTCTCTTCCCCGCCCCCCTCCATTTATGTTTTTTTGAAAGCAAGTTGTACACATCAGAAAATTTCACCCCTAAATATTCCCCATGCCTCATCTAAGAATAAGAACATTCACTTACATAATCACAATAGCATGATCACATCTAAGAAAACTGACATAAATTTAATAGTATCATCAAATATACTGTCTATATTTAAATTTTCTCAATGAGGGATTCTCTGAATACCACCCCTCAAGGTATACAGAGATGACAGGAAGAGGGCAGTGCAAGGCAAGCAACTGACTCTGTGGCGAAGGCCCTGGAAGCTGAAGCCCATTTTGGCTGACTCTTGTAGTATTACTTTCCTAGGAATTAATACAATTAAATGGTTAGGAGTAATTAATCTTCTCTCTTAAATGATTGTGACTGTTACTTGTACTTCCAGCAACCCATAAGAAGGAAGTCAAATCTGCATTATTTATAAAATTAGAGCTAAACCAAATATTAAGATTTGATCTAATCCTTGGATAGATAGTCCTTAAATGGATATATTCTCCAGGCTTTTAAGGATGCTGGCATATAAACAATTCTTGTATTTTTCACAGTAGCAGAGCTTTATTCATCAAGTGCACATTTCACCTAGAAAGGTGAAACAATATGCTACTAAACAACCAATGGATAACTGAAGAAATCAACAGGAAATTAAAAAATACCTAGAGACAAATGAAAATGAAAACATGACAATCCAAAACCTATGGGACACAGCTAAAGGAGTTCTAAGAGGGAAGCTTATAGGGAATTCCCTGGCAGTCCAGTGGTTAGGACTCTGTGCTTTCACTGCTGAGGGCCCAGGTTCAATCTCTGGTCAGGGAACTGAGATCCCACAAGCCACGCAGCACAGCCAAAAAATAAAAACGAGGGAAGTTCATAGTGATAAGAGTTTATCTCAGGAAACAGAAAAATCTCAAATAAACAACCTAATCTTACACCTAAAGCAACTAGAGAAAGAACAAACAAAACCCAAAGTTAGCAGAAGGAAATAAATCATAAAGATCAGAACAGAAATAAATGAAATAGAGACTAAAAAACAATAGAAAAGATCAATGAAACTAACAGCTGCTTCTTTGAAAAGATAAACAAAATTGATAAACCTTTAGCTAGACTCATCAAAAAGGGAGAGGGCCCAAATCAATAAAATCAGGAATAAAAAAGGAGAAGTTACAACTGACACCACAGAAATACAAAGGATCATAAGAGACTACTATGAGCAACTATACGCCAATAAAATGGACAACCTAGAAGAAATGGACAAATTCCTAAAAAGGTATAATCTCCCAAGACTGAACCAGGAAGCAATAGAAAATACGAACAGACCAATTACCAGTACTGAAATTGAATCAGTAATTTAAAAATTTCCAACAAACAAAAGTCCAGGACCAGATGACTTCACAGGTGAATTCTATCAAACATTCAGAGAACAGTTAACACCTATCCTTCTCAAACTATTCCAAATAGTTGCAGAGGAAGGAACACTTCCAAACTCATTCTAAGAGGCCACCATCACCCTGATATGAAAGCCAGAAAACGATGTCACAAAAAAAGAGAACTACAGCCCAATATCACTGATGAACATAGATACAAAAATCCTCAACAAGATACTAGCAAACTGATTCCAACAATACATTAAAAGGATCATACACCATGATCAAATGGGATTTATTCCAGGGGTGCAAGGATTTTTCAATATCTGCAAATCAATCAAGGTGATACACCACATTAACAAATTGAAGAATAAAAACCATAAGATTATCTCAATAAATACAGAAAAAGCCTTTGATAAAATTCAACATCCATTTATGATAAAAACTCTACAGAAAGTGGGAATATAGGGAACATACCTCAACATAATAAAGGCCATATATGACAAACCCACAGCTAACATCATACTCAATGGTGAAAAGCTGAAAGTATTTCCTCTAAGATCTGGAACAAGAATGGCCACTCTGTATAAAAAAGTATGTAAAACAAAATTCAAAAATTAAAAATAAATAAATAAGAAGAAAAAAAAAAAGAATGCCCACTCTCACCACTTTTATTCAACATAGTTCTGGAAGTCCTAGCCACAGCAATCAGAGAAGAGAAAGAAATAAAAGTAATCCAAATTGGAAAAGAAGAAGTATAACTGTCACTGTTTGAAGATGACATGATGCTATACATAGAAAAATCCTGAAGATGCTACCAAAAAATTACTAGAGCTCCTCGGTAAATGACTGAATTTACCAGTGAATTTGGTAAAGTTGCTGTATACAAAATTAATACAGAGAAATCTTGCATTTATATACACTAAAAATGAAAGATCAGAAAGAGAAATGAAAGAAACAATCCCATTTACCATCGCATCAAAAAGAATAAAATATCTAGGAATAAACCTACCTAAGGAGGCAAAATACCTGTACTCTAAAACGTATAAGACATTGATGAAAGAAACTGAAGACAACACAAACAGATGAAAAGATATATTGTATTCTTGGATTGGGAGAATCAATATTGTTAAAGTGACCATACTACCCAAGGCAATCTACCAATTCAGTGCAATCCTTATCAAATTACCAATGGCATTTTCCATAGAACTAGAACAAAAATTTGTAAAATTTGTATGGAAATGCAAAAGACCCATAACTGCCAAAACAATCTTGAGAAAGAACAAAGCTGGAGGAATCACATTCTCTGACTTTAGGCTTTACTACAAGGCTACCGTAATCAAAATAGTATGGTGTTGGCACAAAAACAGGCATATAGATCAGTGGAATAGAATAGAAAGCCCAGAAATAAACCCACACACTTGTGGTCAATTAATCTACAACAAAGGAGGCAAGAATATACAATGGAGAAAAGAAAGACAGCTCCTTCAATAAGTGGTGCTGGGAAAACTGGACAGCTACATGTAAAAGAATGAAATTAGAATATTCTCTAACACCACACACAAAAATAAACTCAAAATGGATTAAAGATCTAAATGTAAGACCAGATACTATAAAACTCCTAGAGGAAAATATAGGCAGAACACTCATTGACATAAATTGCAGCAATATTTTTTTTTTGGATCTCCCTCCTAAAGGAATGGAAATAAAAACAAAAATAAACAAATGGGACCTAATTAAGTTTAAAAGCTTTTGTACAGCAAAGGAAACCATAAACAAAATAAAAAGACAGGGCTTCCCTGGTGGTGCAGTGGAGAGTCTGCCTGCTGGTGCAGGGGACACGGGTTCGTGCCCCGGTCCAGGAAGATCCCACATGCCGCAGAGTGGCTGGGCCCGTGAGCCATGGCCACTGAGCCTGCACATCTGGAGCCTGTGCTCTGCAACGGGAGAGGCCGCAACAGTGAGAGGTCCGCATACCGCAAAAACATAAAAAAATAAATTAAATAAAATAAAAAGACAACCTACGCACTAGGAGAAAATATTTGCCAACAATGCTTCCAACAAGGGATTAATTTCCAAAATATACAAACAGCCCATATAGCTTAATATCAAAAAAGTAAACAACCCAATCAAAAAATGGGCAGAAGATCTAAATAGAATTTTTTCCAAATAAGACATACTGATGGCCAACAAGCACATGAAACAATGCTCAATATCACTAATTATTAGAGAAATGTAAATCAAAACTACAATGAGGTATCACCTCACACCAGTCAGAATGGCCATCATTAAAAACTCTACAAATAGGACTTTCCTGATGGTGCAGTGGTTAAGAATCCACCTGCCAGTGCAGGGATTATGGGTTCGAGCCCTGGTCCGGGAAAATCCCACATGCCGTGGAACAACTAAGCCCATGTGCCACAACTACTGAGCCTGTGCTCTAGAGCCCACGAGCCACAACTACTGAAGCCTGTGCACCTAAAGCTTGTGCTCCACAACAAGAGAAGCCACCGCAATGAGAAGCCTGTGCACCGCATTGAAGAGTAGCCCCTGCTTGCCGCAACTAGGGAATGCCAATGCACAGCAACAAAAACCCAATGCAGCCAAAAAATAACTTAATTAATTAAAAAAAAAAAACCTCTACAAATGATAAATGCTGGAGAGGGTGAGGAGTAAAGGGAACCCTCCTAAACTGTTGGTGGGAATGTAAATTGGTTCAGCACTATGGAGAACAGTATGAAGTTTCCTTAAAAACCAAAAATAGAGTTACCATATGATCCTGCAATCCTACTCCTGGGTGTATATCCAGAGAAAACTCTAATTTGAAAAGATACATGCACCCCAATGTTCATAGCAGCACTATTTACAATAGCCAAGAGATGGAAGCAACCTAAATGCCCATCAACATATGAATGCATAAAGAAGATGTGGTGTGTGTGTGTGTGTATATATATATATATATATATATATATATATATATATATATATATATAATGGAATATTACTCAGCCATAAAAAAGAATGAAGTAATGCCATTTGCAGCAACATGGATGGACCTAGAGATTATCATACTAAGTGAAGTAAGTCAGATGGAGAAAGACAAATATTATACGATATCACTTAAATGTGGAATCTAAAAGAATGATACAAATGAACTTATTTACAAAACAGAAATAGACTCACAGACATAGAAAACAAACTATGGTTACCAAAGAGGATAGATAGCGGGAGAGAGGAGGTAGATAAATAAGGAGTTTGAGATTAACACATACACATTACTATGTACAAAACAGATAAACAACAAGGACCTACTATATAGCATGGGAAATATATTCAATATATTATAGTAATTTATAATGGAAAAGAATCTGAAAAAGAATATATATATGTATAACTGAATCACTTTGCTGTACACCTGAAACTAAATCAACACTGTAAATTAACTAAACTTCAATTTGAAAAATGGTTTAAATAAAGAAGTGTAGGGCTTCCTTGGTAGGATAGTGGTTAAGAATCTGCCTGCCAATGCAGGGGACACAGGTTCGAGCCCTGGTCCGGGACGATCCCACATGCCACGGAGCAACTAAGCCCGTGAGCCACAACTACTGAGCCCGAGCTCTAGAGTCCGCGAGCCACAACTACTGAGCCCACGTGCCACAACTACTGAAGCCTGCACACCTAGAGCCCATGCTTCACAACAAGAGAAGTCACCAATGAGAAGCCCACATGCAGCAACGAAGACCCAATGAAGCCATAAATAAATAAATTTGTAAAAAAAAAAGTATATGTGTGTAAATCATGTATTCTGACTGAAAACTGATTTATATTTGCAACTTTGGCTCCATCATTAGAGATCCTTTAAATTTATATCCCTCCACCTAGTTACTGTAATGCACCTTTTGGATTGGGGTTAGGACTCAGGGAGAACAGCTTCAGGCTGCAGCAGAGCAGGGCTCAAATATTGGAAAGGGTTTGTGAGGCTCTTGTGGTCCTATCCGAGAAGAAAGCAGACTTGAAAACTGCTTGTGCATTAGAGCTTGCTCTCTCTTATGGCTCTTGGAAATGAGACTGCCCCATGAAGAAGCCCAAGCAAGCTTCCTGGAAGATGACAGACACGGTCCTAATCATCCCTGTTGCCCCAGCTGATAGCAGGCAACCACCAGTCAGCAGACAGTGAGTGGCCAGTCAATCCAGCACTGATGAATGAACAACTGAGCTGACTCATGACAGGGGAACCACCTCGTTGATCAGACAATCAGAGGAATGAAAGCGTAAGCAGATAGCTAGTCAAGACAGAAACCCTCTCCTGTCAGGTATATACTTGATGATGCAGCATATATAATTTAAAAGGTGCCATGCCAGGCTTTTTTTTTTCTTTTTGATGGGAATCATTTGAGAAAGAATTGATCAGAATCCCTGTGCTTACAGGGCCCAAACCAGAGCAGTACTATAAACAGAAGTGAGGGAAGCCACACATATGCAAGCCCCCCAAGATTCTGATATCAATGAGGATAAGATAAAATTCATAATCTGCCACTACAAAGAGGACATTGAGGACAACTGGAAATTATATGTGATCAACTCAAAGTGCACTAAGTTTTACACTTTGAGATTTACAATTTAAGAGTATCGTTGCTCAAGAAAACTTGCAATGTCCTGAAATCTTATAAATCATGTATGAAATGTGATAGAGAGATTCCCAAATTTGACAAACCTGCACAATTTGTGTGTCATTACAAATATGGTATAGGGAGTTCCCTGGTGGCCTAGTGGTTAGGATTTTGGACTTTCACTGCCATGGTCCAGGTTCAATCCCTGGTCAGGGAACTGAGATCCCGCAAGCTGGGCATGGCCAAAAATATATATATGGTATAAAACCAAAATAAACTCTTTTAAGTTATTGAAACAAAACAAAACCAATTTTGATCAACACTGGATTCTCCCCAAGATTACAAAATATCTCTAATGCAATTGTCTTAGGAAGAGCACATTGTCTTATGAAAAGGATATCAAAGAAAGTGGATCCTAAAAAGTAGGAGGAAAAAGTTCCATAGAGGTGTGTCAGACAGGTAATAAGACAAAAATATTGTTCTTTTAGATTTGGGAATATTTGTGATATTTGTCAGCTTTTCAACATTTGTGATTGGTGTGATTTCTTTTCTCATTCTAATTAAATATTCACATTTGTACCTAATTCTGCATGTGTAATCTTGTATTCCTTTTCTTCAAGAGAACTCTCAAAATTGTATAAGCTTCAAGCCACTCCAAACCTAGACCTGGATCTGCCTGGTCCAGATACAAGGATAGTTTGATGGGTATCACTTGATATAGACTCAACAATGTCATCAAGGATTTTCTTTTATTCCATCCCTCTGCTTTGACATCTATGATGTCAGCTTCATCTTAATGCTTGCTTCCTTCATGGTGATGACATGGCTGTAGGAGTTCCAAGCTTCCTCTGTATTCTACTCTATTCAGAAGGAAAGTGACAGCTGACTTTCCACTGTTCTCTCAAAAGAATGAGAAACCTTCTGAAACAGAGGCCCCCATTCATTAGCCTGAATTGGTTACTTGCCCCTTCCTGAATCAAATTGGCTTAGGATTGGATTACCTGAACAACTCAGTGTAGTAAGGTGGATGGAATTATAGCAACGGGGTCAATCCCCTGTCTAAAACTTCTGGCTCGTGCACAGTGAAGGTAAAAATGATGCTGAGGAGATGATACATGTCCAGTGGAGAGAAGACATGAGAAGGGTAAGATGCTTATTCATTTATTCAACAACCATCTCCCTAGAACATACCATGGACTCAATTCTGTGTCAAGTGTCAGATATCAGGATGACAAAGATGAATAAGAAATAGATACTTCCTGGATCCTCTTAATTGAAGCAGACTCTTCATTTAAAAAAATTGGATTTGGGATATCTGATTCTAATACTACTACAAAATGAATTTAGAAACTTCAATAAATTCCACTTTTAAGTCTCCGCTTATTCAATAAACACACAACACATGCCTAACTGCATACTCATCATGGAGTGGGACACAAAATGCAGTTTCTGACATCATGACTTAAAACACTTGTTGAGATTTCTTAAACTAATGAAAATTTTAAAGTAGAAAATGTTTAAATAGCTAAAATAAATAAATATCTGTTCAAGATGGCAACAGAAGAAATGATCCAAGATAGTATGAGAATAGCTTCTGATGATTGGTACAGATGGTAATAAAGCTACAGAAGTTAAAAAAATTTATGTATGGATATATATATATATTTAAGGAAGCTATTAATTCTTACTGAGAAAGTAGATGACAGGCATTGGCCTAAAGTATATACTTGAATTTTCACTTTCAACCAGGGATTGTTATTAGTGATTACTTCCAAGCTAGGTGATAAATAGGAAGCAGATACAAGCATGCACTTTGACCTGCTGTGTTACTATCAGCACTCAGCTCTCTTGTCGAGATCATACTTCCCCAAGTCAGAGATCAGACAGAAAACACAACAGTTGCTACTTCAGTAGGCTAAGAGGGATTTGCATAGAACACAGTCCGAGTCTAGCATTTCATGACTTCGTCTCTTAGTCTCTAAAGAAGGTAAAGTGGTACAATGGAAAGAACATTAGTCCAGGAGATAGAAGACTTGGTTTCTATTCCCAACTCTGCTAATTTACCTGACACCCTGGGCAAGTCATAATCTTTCTGAGCCTTAGTTTACTCGGAACATAAACCAATTTTCTATTCCGATCATTCCCCTGTTCTATACTTTGTAGGTGCCTTAAAGGGCTGCTTGCCTTGTAGGATCATTTTGCTGGACACTCTGACACTCAGTTCACAAGCCATTTCTCTGTGTAACTGCCATTTCCTCTACTCAGAAGCCCTCTTCCTTGTATTGGTTGGTTTTGCAATTGTTGGTAACTATTTGCCCACTTCCATCAGTCATGCTCCATGCACTGAGAATGGTTTATTCTCCATCCCTAGCTTTGCATTTAGCCTCTGTATTCATTCATTGCACAGATACTCATTGGGCGGCCAAAAAAAAGATGTAACTGCAAGTGAGGATAGGTTGTGTTATTGAAAACTTAATTTATATATATGTGTGTGTGCTTAATAAAATTAAATACAGGTTTGTTTTGTTTTGTTTTGATTGAGGTCTGATTAACATATAACATTATATTAGTTTCAGGTATGTAACATAATGAGATGATATTAGTATATATCACAAAATGATCACTACAATAAGTCCAATTAACATCTGTCCCCATACATAGTTAAAAATTTGTTTTTCTTCTTCTGATGAGGGCTTTTAAACATCTACTCTCTTAGCAACTTTCAAACATGCAATACAATATTATTAACTATAGGCATCATATTGTACATTAAATCCCCATGACATGTATTTTATAACTGGAAGTTTGTACCCTCTGACCACCCCCTTTTCACCCATTTTACCCATTCCGCACTTCCTGCTTCAGGCAACCACCAATCTGTTCTCTGTACCTATGAGCTTGTTTGTTTGTTTTATATTCCGCATATAAGTGAGATCATATAGTATTTGTCTTTTTCTGTCTGACTTATTTCACTTAGCATAATACCCTCTAGATTCATCCATGTTGTCGTAAATGGCGAGATTTCATTCTTTTTTTACATCTGAATAGTATTCAATTGTATATATAAACCACATCTTCTTTATCCATTCATCTATCAAGGGACACTTAGGTTGCTTCTGTATCTTGGCTGTTGTAAATGCTACAATGAACACTGGAGTGCACCTATCTTTTCAAATTAGTAGTTTTGTTTTCTTCGGACAAATACCCGGAAATGAAATTGCTGGGTCATGAGGAACCTCCATAGTGTTTTCCATAATGGCTGCACCAATTCACGTTCCCACCAATAGGGTGCAAGTGTTCCTTTTTCTCCACATCCTCACCAACACCTGTTATTCCTTGTCTTTTTGATAATAGCCATTCTAACAGGTATGAGGTGATATCTCATTGTGGTTTTGCTTTGCATGTCTTTGACGATTAATGATGTTGTGAGCATTTTTCATATACTTGTTGGTATGTCTTCTTTGGAAAAATGTCTGCTCAGATCCTCTGCCCATTTTTTTACTCATATTGTTTTTGTTTTGTTTTGTTTTGTTGATGTTGAGTTGTATGAGTTCTTTATATATTTTGGATATTAACCCTTATCAGATATATGATTTGCAAATATTTTCTCTCATTCCATAGGTTGCCTTTTCATTTTATTAATGATTTCCTTTGCTGTGTAGAAGCTTTTCAGTTTGATGTACTCCCACTTGTTTATTTTTGCTTTGTTGCCTTTGCTTTTGAAGTCAGATCCAAAAAATCATCACCAATACTGATGTCAAGGAACTTACTGCTTATGTTTTCTTTTAAGAGTTTTACGTCTTACGTTCAAGTCTGTAAGAGTTAATTTTTGTGTATGGTGTCATATAGTAGTCTACTTTCATTCTTTTGCATGTGGTTGTCCAGTTTTCCCAACACCATTTCTTGAAGAGGCTGTCCTTTCCCCACTGTATATTCTTGGTTCCTTTTTTGTAAATCAATTGACCATATATGCATGGTTTATTTTTGGGTTCTCTATTCTGTTTTATTGATCTATGTGTCTGTTTTTGATACCAGTAATATCTGTTTTGATTACTATAGCTTTGTAATATAGTTTGAAATAAAGTAGCATCATGCCTCCAGGTTTGTTCTCCTTTCTCAAGATTGCTTTAGTTATTCAAGATCTTTTGTGGTACCATACAAATTTTAGGATTGTTGGTTCTATTTCTTTCATCAATGTCATAGTTTTCAGTGTGCAGGTTTTTCATACCCCTGGTTAAATTTATCCCTAGGTATTTTATTCTGTTTTGATGCAATTGTAAATAAAATTGTTTTCTTAATTCCTTTTTCTAATAGTTCATTATTAATGTATAGAAGCAAAACTGATTTTTTATACTGATTTTGTATCCTGCAACTTTACTGAATTCCTTCATTTGTTCCCACAGGTTTTTGGTGTAGTCTTTATGGTTTTTTATATATAATATCAAGTCATTTGCAAATAGTGACAGTTTTACTTCTTCCCTTCCAATTTGAATGCTTTTTATAACTTTTTCCTCCTCAGTGCTGTGGCTCAGACTTCCAACACTATGTTGAATGGAAGTGCAAGGTGGGCATCCTTGTCTTGTTCCTGATCTTAGAGGAAAAGCTTTCAGCTTTTCACTGTTGAGTATGATGTTATCTGTGGGCTTACCATATATGGCCTATATTGTGTTGCCTCTATACGTTGCCTCTATAACCAGTTTGTTGAGAGTTTTTATCATACATCGATGTTGAATTTTGTTAAATGCTTTTTCTGAATATATTGATGATCATTTTTATCCTTCCTTTTATTAATGTGGTGTATCACATTAATTGATTTATGGATACTAGACCATCCTTGCATCCATGGAATAAATTTCACTTGATTATGGTGTATGATCCTTTTAATGTATTGTTGAATTTGGTTTGCTAAAATTTTGTTGAGAATTTTCGCATCTATGTTCATCAGGGATATTGGCCTGTATTTTCCTTTTCTTGTGGTGTCCTTGTCTGGTTTTGGTATTAAGGCAATGCTGGTCTCATAAAATGAGTTTGGAAGAGTTCCCTCATCTTCTGTGTTTTGGAAGAGTTTGAGAAGGATTGGTATTAATTCTTCTTTGAATGTTTCGTAGAATTCATCTGTTAAGCTGTCTGGTCCTGGACTTTTGTTTTTTGGGAAGTTTTTGATTACTGATTCAAAATCATCCTAGTAATCAAGCTATTCAGATTTTCTATTTCTTCATGATTCAGTCTTGGAAGGTTGTATGTTTCTAGAAATTTATCCACTTCTTCTAGGTTGTCGAATTTGTTGGTGTATAATTGTTCATAGTAGTCACTTATAATACTTTGTATTTCTTTGTTACCAGTTGTAATGTCTCATCTTTCATTTCTGATTTTATTTATTTGAGTCCTCTCTCTTTTTTCTTGATGAGTCTAGCTAAAGGCTTGTCAATTTTGTTTATCTTTTCAAAGAACCAGCTGTTGCTTTCATTAATCTTTTCTATTGTCTTTTCAGTCTCTACAGTAAGTCGCCTATAAATGAACGTGTTTCATTCCAAAGGTGCATTTGTAAGTCCAATTTCTTTGTAAGTCCAACAAAATTAGCCTAGGTACCCAACTAAGATAACTGGCTATATAGTACTGTACTGTAATAGGTTTATCATACTTTTCACACAAATAATACATAAAAAACAAACAAAAAAATAAAGAAAATATTTTTAATCTTACAGTACAGTACATTGAAAAGTACAGTGGTACAGTACAGGAGCTGGCATACAGGGGTTGGCATTTGAGTGAACAGGCAAGAAGACTTACTGACTAAAAGAGGGAGAGGACTTGGGAGATGGTAGAGCTGAAGGATTGTCAGCAATGGGAGATGGAAGGCAAGCTGCAATTTCACTCACACCTAAAGTTGATGGCACAGGTTCTGGTTCCTTGCTGGATTCAACTCTGTTTACCTTCTTGAAAAAATGATCCAGTGATGTCTGGGTAGTAGCTCTTTTTTTCCCATCATAGATGACACGGTAGCACTGGATTGCATTCTGAATGGCTGCTGCAACCTTTGTGTACCATTCCACATTCAGGTACTGGGCCTCAAAGACTAACAGTGCCTCCTCAAATAAAGAAAATTCCCTTGCCATTTCCTGTGTCGTGACTCTCTTCGGTTCTTCAGTTACTTCTTCTTCTTCTTCACTCTCTTTGTCCTTTCTCTGGGCCTCCAATTCCATCAGGTCTTCATTAGTAAGCTCCTCATGTTACATAGCATGGAGTTCAATAAAGCCATCCTCTTGCAGACCTAGTCCCAGCTTCTTGCTGAGGGTCACTAAGTTGCTGAAGACTTCTTTGGACTCTTCATCCACCTTCTCAAATCTACAAAAATCGTGAACAAACTTCAGGAAAAGTTTCTTCCAAACCCCATTCATGGTGATGGCTGTAACCTCACTCCAAGCAGAATCAATGTTTTTATGGCCTTGTAGATATTACAGTCCTTCCAAAATTGTCACAAGGCTGTTCCTGATTTGTCACTCGCCTTTACTGCCTGACAAAAAGTGTGATGTAAATAATATTTCTTGGAGGACCTTCAAGATGGTGGAAGAGTAAGATGTGGAGATCACCTTCTTCCCCCAAAATATTTCAAAAATACATCTACAAGTGGAACAACTCCTACAGAACACTTACTGAAAGTTGGCAGAAGACCTCAGACTTCCCAAAAGCTTTGCTTTTACCATCTGTCCTAGGGTTCTTTCTGTCCACTTCTTTGTTTTGTTTTGTTTTCCAGTACAGTTTTTACTGCTTGTTATAATAGGTGGATTTGTTTATTGGTTTGGTTGCTCTCTTCTCTCTTTCTTTTCCTTTATTTTTTATTACTTTTAATTTTTTAATAATGTTTTTTATTTTAATAACTTTATTTTATTTATTTATTTTTCTTTCTTTTTAATTTTTCTCTCTTTTCTTCTGAGCCATGTGGTTAACAGGGTCTTGGTATTCTGGCCGGGTGTCAGGCCTGAACCTCTTGGGTGGGAGAGCTGAATTCAGGACATTGGACCACCAGAGACCTCCTGGCCCCTGTAATATCAAATGGCAAAAGGTCTCCCAGAGATCTCCCTCTAAATGCTGAGACCCAGTTCCACTCAACGACCAGCAAGCTACAGTGCTGGACACCTCATACCAAACAACTAGCAAGACAGGAACACAACCCCACCCATTAGCAGAGAGGTGCCAAAAATCATAATAAGTTCACAGACACCCCAAAACACACCACAGGACACAGTCTTGCCCATCAGAAAGACAAGATACAGCATCATCCACCAGAACACAGGCACCAGTTCCCTCCAGGGGGAAGACTACACAATGCACTGAACCAACCTTACCCACTGGGGGCAGACACCAAAAATAACAGGAACTATGAACAGCAGCCTGGGAAACTAAGACCCCAAACACAGTAACTTAAGCAAAATGAGAAGACAGAGAAATACACAGCAGATGAAGGAGTAAGGTAAAAATCCGCCAGACTAAACAAGTGATGAGGAAATAGGCAGTCTACCTGAAAAAGAATTCAGAGTAATGATAGCAAAGATGATCCAAAATTTTGGAAATAGAATGGAGAAAATACAAGAAACATTTAACAAGGACCTAGAAGAACTAAAGAGCAAACAAACAATGATGAACAACACAATAAATGAAATTAAAAATTCTCTAGAAGGAATATAGCAGAATAACTGAGGCAGAAGAACGGATAAGTGACCTGGAAGATAAAATAGTGGGAATAACTACCACAGAGCAGAATAAAGAAAAAGGAATGTGAAGAATTGAGGACAGTCTCAGAGACCTCTGGGACAACATTCAATGCACCAACATTTGAATTATAGGGGTCCCCGAAGAAGAAGAGAAAAAGAAAGGGTCAGAGAAAATATTTGAAGAGATTATAGTTGAAAACTTCCCTAAGGAAAGGAAATAGTCAAACAACTCCAGGAAGTGCAGAGAGTCCCAGCCAGGACAAATCCAAGGAGAAACACACCAAGACACATATTAATCAAACTATCAAAAATTAAATACAGAGAAAAAATATTAAAAGGAGCAAGGGAAAGCAACAAATAACACACAAGGGAATCACCATAAGGTTAACAGCTGATTTCTCAGCAGAAACTCTGCAAGGCAAAAGGGAGTGGCAGAACAAATTTAAACTGATGAAAGGGAAAAACCTACAACCAAGATTACCCTACCCAGCAAGGATCTCATTCAGATTTGATGGAGATATTAAAATCTTTACAGACAAGCAAAAGCTAAGAGAATCCGGCACCACCAAACCAGCTTTACAACAAATGCTAAAGGCAGGAAACACAAGAGAAGGAAAAGACCTACAATAACAAACCCAAAACAATTAAGAAAATGGTAATAGGAACATACATATCGATAATTACCTTAAATGTAAATGGATTAATCATCCAACCAAAAGACATAGACTGGCTGAATGGATACAAAAACAAGACCCATATATATGCTGTCTACAAGAAACCCACTTCAGACCTAGGGACATACACAGACTGAAAGTGAGGGTGGAAAAAGATATTCCATGCAAATAGAAATCAAAAGAAAGCTGGAGTAGCAATTCTCATATCAGACAAAATAGACTTTAAAATAAAGACTGTTACAAGAGACAAAGAAAGACACTACATAAAGATCAAGGGATCAATTCAAGAAGAAGATATAACAATTGTAAATACTTATGCACCCAACATAGGAGCACCTCAATATATAGGGCAAATGCTAACAGCCATGAAAGCAGAAATCGACAGTAACACAACAATAGTAGAGGACTTTAACACCCCACTTTCACCAGTGAACAGAGCAGGCAAAATGAAAATAAATAAGGAAACACAATCTTTAAATGATAAATTAAACAAGATGGACTAAATTGATGTTTATAGGACATTCCATTCAAAAACAACAGAATACACTTCCTTCTTAAGTGCTCATGGAACATTCTCCAGGATAGATCATAACTTGGGTCACAAATCAAGCCTTGGTAAGTCTAAGAAAATTGAAATCATATCAAGTATCTTTTCTGACCACAATGCTATAAGACTAGGTATCAATTACAGGAAAAAATCTGTAAAAAGTACAAACACATGGCGGCTAAACAATACACTACTAAATAATCAAGAGATCACTGAAGAAATCAAAGAGGAAATCAAAAAATACCTAGAAACAAATGACAATGAAAACATGACAACCCAAAACCTACAGGATGCAGCAAAAGCAGTTCTAAGAGAGAAATTTATAGCAACCCAATCCTACCTCAAGAAACAAGAAAAATCTCAAATAAACAACCTAAACCTACACCTAAAGCAATTAGAGAAAGAAGAACAAAAAAATCCCAAAGTTAGCAGAAGGAAAGAAATCATAAAGTTCAGATCAGAAATAAATGAAAAAGAAATGAAGGAAACGATAGCAAAGATCAATAAAACTAAAAGGTGGTTCTTTGAGAAGATAAACAAAATTGGTAAACCTTTAGCCAGACTCATCAAGAAAAAAGGGAGAAGACTCAAATCAATAGAATTAGAAACGAAAAAGGAGAAGTAACAACTGACACTGCAGAAATACAAAGGATCATGGGAGATTACTACAAGCAACTATATGCCAATAAACTGGGCAACCTGGAAGAAATGGACAAATTCTTAGAAAAGCACAACCTTCCGAGACCAAACCAGGAAGAAATAGAAAATATAAACAGACCAATCACAAGCACCAAAATTGAAACTGTGATTAAAAATCTCCCAACAAACAAAAGCCCAAGACCAGAGGGCTTCACAGGCGAATTCTATCAAACATTTAGAGAAGATCTAACACCTATTCTTCTCAAACTCTTCCAAAATATAGCACAGGGACGAACACGCCCAAACTCATTTTATGAGGCCACCATCACCCTGATACCAAAAGCAGACAAAGATGTCACAAAAAAAGAAAACTACAGGCCAATATCACTGATGAACATAGATGCAAAAATCCTCAATGAAATGCTAGCAAACAGAATCCAACAGCACATTAAAAGGATCATACACCATGATCAACTGGCGTTTATCCCAGGATAAAGTATTGTTCAATATACACAAATCAGTCAATGTGATAAACAATATAAACAAATTGGAGAAAAAACATATGATCATCTCAATAGATGCAGAAAAAGCTTCTGACAAAATTCAACACACATTTATTATAAAAACCCTCCAGAAAGAAGGCATAGAAGGAACTTTCCTCAACATAATAAAGGCCATATATGACAAACCCACAGCCAACATCATTATCAATTGTGAAAAACTGAAACCATTTCCACTAAAATCAGGAAAAAGACAACGTTGCCCACTCTCACCACTGTTATTCAACATATTTTTGGAAGTTTTAGCCACAACAATCAGAGAATAAAAAGAAATAAAGGAATCCTAATTGGAAAAGAAGAAGTAAAACTGTCTCTGTTTTCAGATGACATGATACTACACATAGAGAATCCTAAAGATGCCTCCAGAAAACTACTAGAGCTAATCAATGAATGTGCTAAAGTTGCAGGATATAAAATTAATGCACAGAAATCTCTTGCATTTCTATACACTAATGATGAAAAATCTGGAAGAGAAATTAAGGAAACATTCCCATTTACCACTGCAATAAAAAGAATAAAATACCTAGGAATAAACCTACTAACCTACTAGGGAGACAAAACACCTGTATGCAGAAAACTATAAGACACTGATGAAAGAAATTAAAGATGATACAAATAGATGGAGAGATATACCATGTTCTTGGATTGGAAGCATCAACATTGTGGAAATGACTATACTACCCAAAGCAATCTACAGATTCAATGCAATCCCTATCAAACTACCAGTGGCATTTTTCACAGAGTTTGAACAAAAAATTTCACAATTTGTATGGAAACACAAAAGACCCTGAATAGCCAAAGCAATCTTGAGAAAGAAAAACGGAAAGCCCAGAGATAAACACATGTACATATGGTCACCTTATCTTTGATAAAGGAGGCAAGAATATACAATGGAGAAAAGACAGCCTCTTCAATAAGTGGTGCTGGGAAAACTGGACAGCTACATGTAAAAGAATGAAATTAGAACACTCCCTAACACCATACACAAGAAAAAACTCAAAGTGGATTAAAGACATAAATGTAAGGCCAGACACTATAAACCCCTTCGAGGAAAACATAGGCAGAACACTCTATTACATAAATCACAGCAAGATCCTTTTTGACCCACCTCCTAGAGAAAGGGAAATAAAAGCAAAAATAAACAAATTGGACCTAATGAAACTTCAAAGCTTTTGCACAGCAAAGGAAAGCATAAACAAGACCAAAAGACAATGCTCAGAATGGGAGACAATATTTGCAAATGAAGCAACTGACGAAGGATTAATCTCCAAAATATACAAGCAGCTCATGCAGCTCACTATCGAAAAAACAAGGAACCCAACCCCAAAATGGGCAGAAGACCTAAATAGACATTTCTCCAAAGAAGATATACAGATTGCCAATAAACACATGAAAGGATGCTCAATGTCACTAATCATTAGAGAAATGCAAATGAAAACTACAATGAGGTATCACCTCACACCAGTCAGAATGGCCATCATCAAAAAATCTACAAACAAAAAATGCTGGAGAGGGTGTGTAGAAAAGGGAACCCTCTTGCACTGTTGGTGGGAATGTAAATTGATAAAGCCACTATGGAGAATAGTATGGAGGTTCCTTAAAAAACTAAAACTAGAACTACCATACGACCCAGCAATCCCACTACTGGGCATATACCCTGAGGAAACCATAATTCAATAACAGTCATGTACCACAACATTCACTGCAGTCCTATTTACACTAGCCAGTACATGGAAGAAACCTAAGTGTCCATCGACAGATGAATGGATAAAGAAGACGTGGCACATATATACAATGGAATATTACTAAGCCATAAAATGAAACGAAATTGAATTATTTGTAGTAAGGTGGATGGACCTAGAGTCTGTCATACAGAGTGAAGTAAGTCAGAAAGAGAAAAACAAATACCGAATGCAAACACATATATATGGAATCTTAAAAAAGAAAAAAAATTGTTCTGAAGAACCTAGGGGCAGGACAGGAATAAAGATGCAGACGTAGAGAGTGAACTTAAGAACATGGGGAGGGGGAAGGGTAAGTTGGGACGAAGTGAGAGAGTGTCATGGACATATATACAGTATCAAATGTAAAATAGATAGCTAGTGGGAAGCAGCCTCATAGCACAGAGGTCAGCTCGGTGCTTTGTGACCACCTAGAGGGATGGGATAGGGAGGGTGGGAGGGTGACACAAGAGGTAGGAGATATGGGGATATTTAGACACATATATCTGATTCACTTTGTCATACAGCAGAAACTAACACAACATTGTGAAGCAATTATACTCCAATAAAGATGTTAAAAAAATAATATTTCTTCAAAGTTGCTATAACTCCCTAGTCCATAGGTTGCATGAGCGATGTAGTTTTGGTGACAGATGCACCATTTTGGTGTTGGGATGAAAGTCGTCCATGAATGGGGGTGGCCTGGAGTACTGTCGAACAGCAAAAGAATGTTGAATGGGATGTCCCTCTCCAAGCAATATTTCTCTACCTCCGGGATAAAGTGGTGGAAAAAACAGTCCTGGAAAATGGCCTGTGTAACCCAGGCTTTGGGGTTACTTTCAGGAAAAGAGCTCTTGACTATGTTTCTAAGGGCTCTTGGGTTCTCTGAATGATAAACTGAGGCTTCAGCTTCATATCGCCGGAAGCATTGCCACCAAACTACAGAGTTAGCCTATCCTTTGCTGCTTTATAGGCTGGCATCAAGTTCTCCTCCTTACTGATATAACTTTGGTCTGGCATCCTCCTCCAGTACAGTCCTGTCTCATCCACAGTAAAAACCTGCTCGGGTAAATACGTGCCTTCATCAATAATTTCTCAAAGTGTTTCACGAAATTCCCAGGCAGCTACTGTATCTGCACTCACTGCCTCGCCACTTACTTTTACGTTGTGAAGGTTGGCTCTAGCCTGGAACCGATGAAACCAGCCACGGATGGCATTAAAAGATGCGCCCTCTGATTTTTCGCCATGTTTCTTATTTAAGTCTTCATAAAGCCTTTTAGCTTTCTCTTGAGTCAGCATTAAGCTGAGCAGGTCTTGATGCTGATGCTGATCCTCATCCTGATCCAAAACCTGAGAAATTTCTCCATCTCCTCCATCACTTTTCCAGGCTTCTTCAATATTATTGTCTACATCATTGGCACAGGAGACTTCACATGTTCCATGATCTTTGTCCTTGTTCTTTAGAATCGTGCCAATGGTTGAAAGATTCACTTTATAAGAACAAGCGATGTCTACCATCTTTTCACCTTGCTCCACTCTCTCAGTTATATTCACTTTTCTTTCAATTGTTATCGCTTGGCGCTTCTTAGCAGTACCAGCTACATCACTGCTGCATTTACGCTTGCTTCTGGACATCTGGGCTTGAAATAAAGATACTGTACTACAGTACTGTGTAAAGTACACAAAAGCACAACCATTTGTAGAGGATGAACACACATGACAATGTACACCAGACACTCAAACTAACTTACATGATTGTACATGCAAACACATGTTTACATCTTTGAAAGTTTGCACCTTGCAGGTTCGTACGTAGGGGACTTCTTGTATTTCATTTATTTCTGATCTGATTTTTGTTATTTCCTTCCTTCCTCTAACTTTGGACTTCATTTGTTCTTCTTTTTCTAGTTCCTTGGGTATAAAGTTAGGTTGTTCAGAGAACTTTCTTATTTCTTGATGTAGGTGTTTATTGCTGTGAACTTCCCTCTTAGAACTGCTTTTGCTGCATCCCATGAACTTTGGTATGTTGTCCTTCCATTTTCATTTGTCCCAAGGTAATTTTAAATTTCTCTTTTGATTTCTTTATTGACCCATTGGTTATTCAGTAGCATGCTGTTTAATCCCCACATATTTGTGAATTTTCTAGTTTTCTTCTTGTAGTTGATTTCTAGTTTCATATTATAGTGATAAGAAAAGATGCTTCATATGATTTCAGTCTACATAAATTTGTTAAGACTTGTTTTGAGGCCAAAATATGATCTCCTGAATGCACATGAGAAAAATGTTTATTCTGTTGCTTTTGGATGGAATGTTCTGTACATATCTGTTAAGTTCATATGATCTAGTGAGTTGTTTAAGGCTGATGTTTCCTATTGCTATTCTGTCTAGATGATGTATCTATTGATATGAGTGGGATATTAAAGTTCCCTACTATTATTCTATTGCTATCTATTTCTCCCTTTAGGTTTGTTAATATTTGCTTTATATATTTAGAGCTACCATATTGGGTGCAAAAATATTTACAAATGTTACATCCTCTTATTGAATTGATCCCTTTACGATTATGTAATGCTCTTTTTTCTTATTACAGTCTTTGTTTTAAAGTCTATTTTGGGACTTATCTGGTGGCGCAGTGGTTAAGAATCCACCTGCCAATGCAGGGGACACAGGTTTTAGCTCTGGTCTGGAAGATCCAACATGCCACAGAGCAACTAAGCCCATGCACCGCAACTTCTAAGCGGGCTCCCTAGAGCCTGTAAACCACAACTACTGAGCCCGTGTGCCACAGCTACTGAAGCCCATGTGCCTAGAGCCCATGCTCCGCAACAAGAGAAGCCACCGCAATGAGAAGCCCGCACACCACAATGAAGAGTAGCTCCCCACTCATCACAGCTAGAGAAAGCCCACGCACAGCAATGAAGACCCAATAAAGCCAAAAATAAATAAACAAATAAATTTATTTAAAAATAGATAAATAGATTTATTTAAAAATAAATAGATTTATTTAAAAATAAATAAATAGGTTTGTTTAAAAATAAATAAATAGGGGCTTCCCTGGTGGCACAGTGGTTAAGAATCCACCTGCCAATGCAGGGGACACGGGTTCGAGCCCTGGTCCAGGAAGATCCCACATGCCACGGAGCAACTAAGCCCATGCGCCACAACTACTGAGCCTGCGCTCTAGAGCCCATGAGCCACAACTACTGAGCCCACAAGCTGCAACTACTGAAGCCCACAAGCCTAGAGCTCATGCTCCACAAACAAGAGAAGCCACCACAATGAGGAGCCCATGCACCGCAACGAAGACTCAATGCAGCCAAAAATAAATAAATAAATAAAATTTAAATAAATGAATAGACTTATTTGAAATAAATAAATAATAAATTTATTTTAAAATATATAAATAAATGTATTTTAAAATAAATAAATAAAGTCTATTTTGTCTGATATGAGTATAACTACCCTAGCTTACTTTTGGTTTCCATTTGCATGGAACATCTTTTTCCATCCCTTCACTTTTAGTCAGTGTGTCTTCAAATACTGTTTTATTTCCAAATAACACTTAAATTGAAGACCGTGAAAATGAAGGTTCAGGTTTAGAGTTAATCAGAAATAGTTAAATCTTCATGCTCACAAAGGTGAAATTACTAAGAGAAATTTCAAGACTCAGTATAGGCAACTGCTAAGCACTATCTTACTTACCCTCTGCTTACTTACTCACACTTCATGGAAGCCATATTTGATCACTTGTAAGAGATCCTGGTTTGTGCCCCACCTCCACTCCAGGCCTAGCCAGATGCCTGATGTACCCTCTTTCTCTCTCTCCTTGCCCATCTCCAGGCCCACCAGTTCTTCAAAGTCCCTTCTCCAAGGAAATCTGGTCTTTTTCCTGCTGGCTCTGAAAAATTAAATTAAATGTATTTGAAATCTTCATATTGATATTCTCTGAAATACAAGGTGTCAAAAATATATTGCATGATAACCATCCTGGAAAAAAAGATACCTGAATACATATTTCAGTTCCCTGTAGTACAAATTAACATTAAGAACTCAAAAATTGGGAAATTGCGGCTTCCCTGGTGGCACAGTGGTTGAGAGTTCGCCTGCCGATGCAGGGGACATGGGTTCGTGCCCCGGTCTGGGAAGATCCCACATGCCGCGGAGCGGCTGGGCCCGTGAGCCGTGGCCGCTGAATCTGCGCGTCCAGAGCCTGTGCTCCGAAACGGCAGAGGCCACAACAGTGAGAGGCCCACGTACCGCAAAAAAAAAAAAAAAAAAATTGGGAAATTGCTTTACAAAAGACAAGCATGGGGTGCTGCTACTAGGGATCTGTTGTAAATTATAAAAAATAAAATTTAAGTATGTTTATAAAACAATACAATCTTAATAAAATTAATGAAATATTGTATAATTTAGAAATAAAATAATATTGTAAAATTTTTTAAATAATAAATAAAATTTAATTTAATTTAAATCCTCCAATTGAGTTTCTACCTAAAAATCTACTAAATTTCTTGACTAGTTAATATTTTCTATATTCAATATAAGGCATACCTCATTTTATAGCACTTTTCAGATAATGCATTTTTTTTGCAAATTGAAGGTTGGTGGCAGCCCTGAATTGAGTAAATCTATTGGCACCATTTTTCCAACAGCATGTGCTCACTTCATTTCTTTGTGTCACATTTTGGTAATTCTCACAATATTTCTAACTTTTTCATTATTATTATATTTGTTACAGTGATCTGTGATCAACAATCTTCGATGTTACTACTACAACTTGCTGAAGGCTTAGATGATAGTTAGCATTTTTTAGCAATAATGTATTTTTTATTTAATGCATGTATTTTTTTAGGCATGTCTATTGCACACTTAATATACTACAATATAGTGTAAACATAACTTTTATATGCATTAGGAAACCAAAAAATTTGTGTGACTTGCTTTATTGCAATATTCACTTTAATACAGTTGTCTGGAACCAAACCCATGATATCTCTGAGGTATGAAAGTCATTTTTGATCTTTTAAGTACACTACTGGTTAGGTAGATCATTTAAATAGAGCATGGGACTGAGCGCCAGGAGACCTAGTTTCTAGTCCTCTCTTTAACTTGTGTTCAAATGTATAATTTTGCAGATGGGAACATTTTCATTTCTGGGTTCTAGTGAATGTTGAAGAAGCAATGTTAAATCTAAAATCAAAACACTTTTAAAAGTGTAAAACTCACACTATCTGCTACAAGGAACTCACAAAATATAAATGTTACTAAAAAGAAATGTCAACATGAATAACATTTTAAAACCTATAGTTGTGTCAGAAGTTTAGGAAAAAGAAAACTTCTAGAGGTAGATATTATGTCAGTTTGTTACTAGGAATTATTTTTTTCACCCCATTATTAACTCTATTAATAGCCTAATTAGTCTGTCAGGCTCATACTGTCCATGGTACTTTTATTGTGCACAGCAAGCTATATATAGAAGTGCTTTTTAGGCAAATTAATAATGCCATTCCCTAAAGTTATCCAGTCTCTTGGACCAAGGAGAAACTGGGAAAAAATAGGCCTTTGTGAAACATTTATGTGTCAACTTGACTGAGCCATGATGCTGAAATATATGGTCAAATATTACTCTGGATGTTTCTATGGGGGTATTTTTTGGATGAGATTCAAATTTAAATTGATGGACTTTGAGTAAAGCAGATTACCCTCCATAATGTGGGTGGGCCTCATCCAGTCAGTTGAAGGCCTGGGTGGAACAAAAGACTGACCTCTCCAAACAAGAGGGAATTATATAGCAGAGACCTTCAGACTTGGACAGCAATTTCTGCCCATCCCTGTAGGTTTTGGATTTTCCAGACTCTGTAATCATGTGAGTCAATTCTTAATAATAAATATAGAGAGATATACACATTCCATTGGTTCTGTTTCTTTGGAAAATCCTGACTAATACAGATATAGATATAGTTGTACCATTTTACATTCCCACTGGCTATGTATGAGGGTTCCAATTTCTCCACATCCACACCAGCAATTGTTATTGACAGTCATTTTGATTATAGTCATCCTAGTGGGTGTTAAATTGGATCCCACTGTGGTTTTGATTTTTGTTTTCTTGATAGCTAATGACATCAAGCAGCTTTTCATGTGTTTATTGGCCATCTGTACAACTACTTTACACAAATGTCTATTATGATCTTTTGCCCACTTTTATTTGGGTTATTTTTCTTTTTATTTTTGAGTTGTAAAAGTTCTTTACATATACTAAATACAAATTCCTTATCAGACATAAGGTTTACAAAATTTTTCTCCCAATCCAAAAGTTGTCTTTACAATTTCTTGATGTAGTCTTTTGAAGCACAAATGTTTTTAATTTTTATGAAATCCAATGTATTCTTTAAAATTTCTTGCTTATGCTTTTGTTGTCATATCTAAGAAACCACTGCCTATTCCAATGTCATAAATTTTCACACTTGTTTATTTTATTCTAAGAGTTTTATACTTTTTGCTGTGATAGTTAGGTCTTTGATCCATTTTGGATTAATTTGTGTATATGGTGTGAGGTATGTCAATATCTAATTGTCCCAGCATCATTTGTTAAAAAGAATATTCTTTCTCCATGGAATTATCTTGGGAGACTTCTCAAAATTCAACCAACCTTAGGGACTTCCCAGGTGGTCCAGTGGGTAAGACTCCACGCTCCTAACGCAGGGGGTCTGAGTTCGACCCCTGGTCAGGGAACTAGATCCTGCATGCATGTCACAACTAAGAACCCTACATGTGACAACTAAGAGTTTGCATGCCACAACTAAGAAGTCTGCATGCCACAACTAAAGATCCTGCATGCGACAAAGAACGTCCCACATGCCACAACTAAGACCCGGAACAGCCAAAATTAATTAATTAATTAATTTTTAAAATTCAATCAACCATAAATGTAAGAGTTTATTTATAAAATCTCAATTTCATTCCATTGATCTATATGTCTAGCCTTTTGCCAGTACCCCACTCTCTTGATTAATGTAGCTTTGTAGTAAGTCTAGAAACCAGAAAATGTGAATGCTTCAACTTTGTCCTTTTTCAAGATTGTTTTGATCCATTGCATTACTACATGAACTTTAGGATCAACTTCAATTATCATTTTTAACAAACAGCAGGGATTTTGAAAGGGATTGGATTGGATTTCTAGATCCATTTGTAAAGTACTGCCATTTTAACAATATTAAATCTTCTGATCTATGAACATGGATGTCTTTTCATGTATTTAGGTCTTCTTTAATTCTTTTCAACAATGTTTTATAGTTTTCAGAGTACAAATTTTGTGCTTCTTTTGTTATTTCCATTCCTAAGTATTCTTTTTTGATTTTATTGTAAATGGATTTATTTTTCTAAAATTACTTTTTGATTGCTCATTGCTAGTGTACAGAAATATAGTTGATTTCTGTATATTACATTTGTATCCTACAAACTTGCTGAACTTGTTCATTAGCTCTAACAGTTATTTATAGATTCCTTTGGATTATCTACATACAAGATCATGTCATCTGTAAACACACAGTTTTACTTCTTCCTTCTTTTTATTTCTCACTGGTAAAGGCAAATATCCAGTAGAAGTAGTAAGTAAACCACATACAACCACATACAACTTTATCCACAATAAGTAGTTAATGGATACACAAAAGAAAAAGATGTAAAGTATGATGTCAAAAATGAGTAATCATGGTGGCAGGGGAGTTAAAAAATGCAGGGTTGTTAAAATGCACTTGTAATTAAGATATCAGCAGCTTTAAAATTCGTGTACTCGTGTACACATTGGGGCTTCCCTGGTGGCGCAGTGGTTGAGAGTCTGCCTGCCGATGCAGGGGACACTGGTTCATGCCCCAGTCCGGGAAGATCCCACATGCCACAGAGCAGCTGGGCCTGTGAGCCATGGCCGCCGAGCCTGCGTATCCGGAGCCTGTGCTCCGCAACGGGAGAGGCCACAACAGTGAGGGGCTCGCATACCGCAAAAAAAAAAAAATCGTGTACATAGACCCACCACCAGTCCCTCCCATCAGGAAACTTGCACAAGCCTCTTAGATAGCCTCATCCACCAGAGGGCAGACAGCAGAAGCAAGAAGAACTACAATCCTGTAGCCAGTGGAGCAAAAACCACATTCACAGAAAGATAGACAAGATGAAAAGGCAGAGGGCTATATACTGGATGAAGGAACAAGGTAAAACCCCAGAAAAACAACTAAATGAAGTGGAGATAGGCAACCTTCCAGAAAAAGAATTCAGAATAATAATAGTGAAGATGGTGCAGGACCTCGGAAAAAGAATGGAGGTAAAGATGGAGAAGATGCAAGAAATATTTAACAAACACCTAGAAAAATTAAAGAACAAACAAACAGAGATGAACAATACAATAACTGAAATGAAAACTACACTAGAAGGAAGCAATAGCAGAATAACTGAGGCAGAAGTATGGATAAGTGAGCTGGAAGACAGAATGGTGGAGTTCACTGCTGTGAACAGAATAAAGAAAAACGAATGAAAATAAATGAAGACAGCATAAGGGACCTCTGGGACAACATTAAATGCAATAACATTCACATTATAGAGGTCCTAGAAGGAGAAGAGAGAGAGAAAGGACCCGAGAAAATATCTGAAGAGATTATAGTCGAAAACTTCACTAACATGAGAAAGGAAATAGTCACCCAAGTCAAGGAAGCGCAGAGAGTCCCATACAGGATAAACCCAAGGAGAAACACACTGAGACACATAGTAATCAAATTGGCAAAAATTAAAGACAAAGAAAAATTACTGAAAGCAGCAAGGGAAATACAACAAATAACATACAAGGGAACTCCCATAAGGTTAACAGCTGATTTCTCAGCAGAAACTCTACAAGCCAGAAAGGAGTGGCATGACAAATTTAAAGTGATGAAAGGGAAGAACCTACAACCAAGATTACTCTACTCGGCAAGGATCTCATTCAGATTCGATGGAGAAATCAAAAGCTTTATAGACAAGCAAAAGCTAAGAGGATTCAGCACCACCAAACCAGCTCTACAACAAATGCTAAAGGAACTTCTCTAAGTGGGAAACACAAGGGAAGAAAAGAACTGACAAAAACAAACCCCAAACAATTAACAAAATGGTAATAGGAACATACATATCGATAACTACCTTAAATGTAAATGGATTAAATGCTCCAACCAAAAGACACAGGCTCGCTGAATGGATACAAAAACAAGACCCATATATATGCTGTCTACAAGAGACCCACATCAGACCTAGGGACACATACAGACTGAAAGTGAGGGGATGGAAAAAGATATTCCATGCAAATGGAAATCAAAAGAAACCTGGAGTAGCAATACTCGTGTCAGATAAAATAGACTTTAAAAATAAAGAATGTTACAAGAGACAAGGAAGGTCACTACATAATGATCAGGGGATCAATCCAAGAAGAAGATATAACAATTGTAAATATATGTGTACCCAACATAGGAGCACCTCAATACATAAGGCAACTGTTAACAGCTATAAAAGAGGAAATCGACAGTAACACAGTAATAGTTGGGGACTTTAAAACCTCACTTACACCAATCGACAGATCATCCAAACAGAAAATAAATAAGGAAACACACGATTTAAATGACACAATAGACCAAATAGACTAAATTGATATTTATAGGACATTCCATAAACAAACAGCAGATTACACTTTCTTCTCAAGTGCACATAGAACATTCTCCAGGATAGATCACTTCTTGGGTCACAAATCAAGCCTCAGTAAATTTAAAAAAATTGAAATCATACCAAGCATCTTTTCTGACCACAAAGCTATGAGATTAGAAATCAATTACAGGAACAAAAACATAAAAAACAGAAACACATGGAGGCTAAACAATACGTTGCTAAATAACCAAGAGATCATTGAAGAAATCAAAGAGGAAATCAAAAAATACCTAGAGACAAATGACAATGAAAACACGACGATCCAAAACCTATGGGATGCAACAAAAGCAGTTCTAAGTGGGAAGTTTATAGCAATACAAACCTACATCAAGAAACAAGAAAAATCTCAAACAATCTAACCTTACACCTAAAGGAAGTAGAGAAAGAAAAACAAACAAAACACAAAGTTAGCAGAAGGAAAGAAATCATAAAGATCAGAGCAGAAATAAATGAAATAGAAACAAAGAAAACAATAGCAAAGATCAATAAAACTAAAAGCTTGTTCTTTGAGAAGATAAACAAAATTGATGAATCATTAGCCAAACTCAACAAGAAAAAGAGGGAGAGGACCAATCACAAGTAATGAAATTGAAACTGTGATTTAAAATCTTCCAACAAAAAAAAGTCCAGGACCAGATTGCTTCACAGGTGAATTCTGAAGAGCTAACACACATTCTTCTCAATATCTTCCAAAAAATGCAGAGGAAGGAACACTCCCAAACTCATTCTCTGAGGCCACCATCACCCTGATACCAAAACCAAACAGAGATACCACAAAAAAAGAAAATTACAGATCAATATCACTGATGAACATAGATGTAAAAATTCTCAACAAAATACTAGCAAACAATATCCAACAACACATTAAAAGGATCATACACCATGATCAAGTGGGATTTATCCCAGGGATGGGAGGATTCTTCAATATATGCAAATCAATCAATGTGATACACCATATTAACAAACTGAAGAAGAAAAACTATATGATCATCTCAATAGATGCAGACAAAGCTTGTGACAAAATTCAACACCCATTTATGAGAAAAACTCCAGAAAGTAGGCATAGAGGGCATCTACCTCAACATAATAAAGGCCATATATGACAAACCCACAGGAAACATTATTCTCAATGGTGAAAAACTGAAAGCATTTCCTCTAAGATCAGGAACAGACAAGGATGTCCACTCTCGCCACTCTTATTCAACATAGTTTTGGAAGTCCTAGCCACGGCAATCAGAGAAGAAAAAGAAATAAAAGGAATACAAATTGGAAAAGAAGAAGTAAAAAGGTCACTGTTTGCAGATGACATGATACTATACACAGAGAGTCCTAAAGATGCCACCAGAAAACTACTAGAGCTAATCAATGAATTTGGTAAAGTTGCAGGACACAAAATTAATGCACAGAAATCTCTTGCATTCCTATACACTAATGATGAAAAATCTGAAAATGAAATTAAGGAAACACTCCTATTTTGCAACAAAAAGAATAAAATACCTAGGAATAAACCTACCTAAAGAGGTAAAAGACCGGTACTCAGAAAACTATAGGACACTGATGAAAGAAATCACAAGTGACACAAAGAGATGGAGAGATATACCATGTTCTTGGATTGGAATAATCAATATTGTGAAAATGACTATACTACCCAAAGCAATCTAGAGATTCAATGAAATCCCTATCAAATTACCAATGGCATCTTTTACAGAACTAGAACAAAAAAATCTTAAAATTTGTATGGAGACACAAAAGACCCCGAATAGCCAAAACGGTCTTGAGGGAAAAAAACGGAGCTGGAGGAATCAACTCCCTGACTTCAGACTATACTATAAAGCTATAGTAATCAAGACAATATGGTACTGGCACAAAAACAGAAACATAGATCAATGGAACAGGATAGAAAGCCCAGAGATAAAACCACACACCTATGGTCAACTAATCTATGCCAAAGGAAACAAAGATATATAATGGAGAAAAGACAGCCTCTTCAGTAAGTGGTGCTGGGAAAACTGGGCAGCTACATGAAAAAGAATGAAATTAGAATGCTCCCTAACACCATACACAAAAATAAACTCAAAATGGATTAGAGACCTAAATGTGAGACCAGGCACTATAAAACCCTTAGAGGAAAACATAGGAAGAACACTCTTCGACATAAGTCACATCAAGATCTTTTTTGATCCACTTCCTAGAGTAATGGAAATAAAAACAAAAATAAACAAATGGGACCTAATAAAGCTTAAAACCTTTTGCAAAGCAAAGGCAACTACAAACAAGATGATAAGACAACCCTCTGAATCGGAGAAAATATTTGTAAATGAATCAATGGACAAAGGATTAATCTCCAAAATATATAAACCGCTCATGCAGCTCAATATTAAGAAAACAAACAACCCAATCCAAAAATGGGCAGAAGACCTAAATGGACATTTCTCCAAAGAAGACATACAGATGGCAAAGAAGCACATGAAAAGCTCCTCAGCATCACTAATTATAAGAGAAATACAAATCAAAACTACAATGAGGTATCACCTCACACCAGTTAAAATGGGCATCATCAGAAAATCTACAAACAACAAATGCTGGAGAAGGTGTGGAGAAAAGGGAACCCTCTTGCATTGTTGGTGGGAATGTAAATTGATACAGCCACTATGGAGAACAGTATGGGGGTTCCTTAAAAAACTAAAAATAGAAGTACCATATGACACAGTAATCCCACTACTGGGCATATACCCAGAGAAAACCATAATTCAAAAAGACACATGCAAAAAAAAAAAAAAAAAGACACATGCACCCCAATATTCATTGTAGCACTATTTACAATAGCCAGGTCATGGAAGCAACCTAAATGCCCGTCGACAGATGAATGG